>NC_052633.1:43615062-43810062 GCF_016161935.1 Mauremys reevesii | reverse complement strand
GTGCTCTGTAATTTAAATCAAGGAGCTGCTGTGGGAAATCGCTGCCTCTTTCACTTGAGGAATTAGTGCAGTGCACTGTGCTTCTTGACATTGCATAACATATAAGAAGTCTGCACAACTTTGCTCTTATAATTGGAATGAATGCAGTGATTATATTGGATGAGGCTCTTCTGAATTCAGCAGAATAAAGACTTCACTCTTCAGCGAGGATACATTAGATTATATGTATTTTATGCTTTTTTAATTCAATTGAAAAATTGGCTAAACATGAATGAAATTTTAATTGGAAACATTTCACCACTTAGGCAATACAGATAGCTTTTGATAAGTGTTACTGTTTTTATTCAAAAAGTAGATTCTCAGTGCTGAATAAGAAACATATACTTACAAAATTATCAAAATGTCACCATTTAAAACTTTCAAATCAATATTTTATATTATATATTCAATATATATATTTTTAAATGGCCTTGTTAGTTTACAGTTAACAGAATTTTTTGTAATTTACAGGATACACATGATATAATTATGCCATCTTTAGGTTTTGGAAGGGTAATTAGGAATTATTTTCAGGAAGTTGTATGGCCTGTGTTATTCTGGAGGCCAGACTAGATGATAACAATGGTCCCTTCTGGCCTTGGAAACTATTAATCTATACATTCAAATCTTATTTTTAATGTTAAAAAGCATGATACTAGAAAGCAAATAAATAATCAAACATGCAAAACAAAGCAAAAGCAGTTTGCTGTACTATGATCTAAAAAAGGGTTTATAAATCTTCAAGCAAAAGCAATCAAGTAAAATATTTACACATGTAAACTGCAGTTAGGAAGAGGGGTTTTCCTCTAAGGGTTTTGCAGTTATTTATTACTCCATCTACAAATGTAATTGTGACTTAGCTCTGTCTAAATACCATCATTCATTGTATGAGACGTTACTCATGAACTGTCTTATTGTGAAGGTTTTTTGTTCCCATCCTGTTCCAGCTGGGTGGCTCAGAGAAGTTACTTCACTTGCTGGTAGTCTCAGCTTCCAGCCATCCATGCAGGTGATAGTTTGCTAGCCATTGGTCCATGAAGGATTAGGGATAGAAGGGAAGAAGAGTTAAAAAAATAAATAAATAAAAAGAAAAAGAAAAGAAAAAGAAAAAAAAGGGAAGGAAAAAGAACTTCTAGACCTAACAATTGTCACTAAAGGCTGTCGCTATTGTTGCTTACTGTTCACTTCTCTGATCTATTACAATCACCTTGACTCAGCAGATTTGTAGCCCAATGGAGAAAAGAAAATAAAGACATTGGAGAAGGCCTTGTTGAATATCCCCAGTCCTGATGCTGATTATCGATCAGATGATTAAGGCAGATGAAGAGGTTTTTTGAAAGTGAAGGCTCTGATTGTGTCTCTCCCATGTGCCCCAAAAGGGGCTGAGAAATCAATACTCTCAATCACAGTGGAAAGCATTTCTCTGTCAGTCACACTGACTGAAGTGATTAAAATTGAGTCATAAGACAATGAATAACTCCACACTGGCTTCCTTTCCCTCTTTTGCACCTCATAGGGAGTGTAATGAACTCTCCTAGCTAACTGGCTAAGGGAGAAGACTTACATCTTACAGCTTATATGTAGTACAGGAACATTAACATGCCGTTTGATAAACTGAAACAGCTATGTTATTTGGTTGTAATGAGTATATATTTTACCTTATTTTAAGGTTGCTACATGTAAAAATTCAAGATACAGTATCTAAACACATTAAGATAAGCAGAAATGGCATAAAAGTGTCCCTTTCACAACATTAACAGCTTTAAAATATTACTCTGTCCTTTCTGAACTACTTAGTCAGAAAACCATGCACAGAATGTATATTAAGTGCCTTTAAAATGGAAAACAAATCTCCTCCCACATCCCAAATGTGCTGTAAAAACTTCCAAGAAGAAATATGTTGAAACAAGTAAATAGTACTGGAACTATTGCGGCAAGTGAGTTATGAACGCTACACAATTTTAAACAAAGGCACTACTGTGTATGTAGAGCTGCTGTGAGCTGTTTTCTGGTGATTTAAAGCATCAAATTCTGCCCTTAGATATGCATGTCCATTTCCATGAAGTTGATGGATGCTTCATGTGTGTATATGAAGACAAAATTAAGTCAAAACTCGGACAAATTAGACCCTGGCTGTTGGGAAATAAAGCACATTTATGACTATCAACCCATTAGCTTTGGGGTAACTAATGATCATCAAATCTATCTATCAAATCTCATAGTACATACCGGTAGATACTGACAAGATCTGTGTGAACTCTTTGACTTAAACAGCAAAAGCACTTCAACTGAGCACAGTTTGCATATGTCCTATGCTTCTGAACTAGCAACAGTTTGCTCAAATTTTAATTCTGTGATAGCTGATCAGCACTTGGCAAATTAAAAAAAAATTGCCAGATTTTTTTTTTAAACAAAATTTGCCATTTTCCACTGGAAATTTTTTCTGATTAAAACATTTCTGGCCAATTCGAATGTCTGCAAAATGTACTTATAAGCCTTTTGCAAACATTCAGTTCTACCTTCGTATCTAGAAACTTTAAAGGGCTGTTGTTTGATGTGTAATGTTTAAGCATACTTCAGTTGGATTAGTGATATGGGAATTTATCCTGTGTCTGATTGGCTTAGTGTGGCCCATGAGATTAAGACGGCCAGCTCACAGGAAAGTGGATTCTCAGAAAGAAGCTATGTTGTAGCTGAGTGTTCTACTGCAGCTAGAAAAGAAGTCAGAATAAAAAAAATAATTTTCACCGAGCCCCTCTTGGTGTTTGACTCTGATGGGCAGAATCTATTACACTATTACCTTCTGTAATAACCTCTGTTATTGGGAACCATCTCTAACTGGGTCTTTGAGGATCACACAGTCCAGCAGTGTAAACTGATATGGGAACTTGTATGCCATACCCTTCTTGCTGCTGTGATAGTGCTCAGAAGAGGATATGGTCAGAAAACTCCTGTGCCACTTTGAGCCTGGGCTACATTTTTGGCCCCTTGTGGCCTGACATAAGTTACAAGCAAGGTTAAATATGTGGCTCTGCATCCACTGTATTAAAAAAATGCCTCTGGACCTATAGGTAGCAATTTCTTAAAAATTGTAACAACTTAAGAAAAGCTAAACTTGGAACACGAAACACACAAGCCTCAAACAAAATCTCTCTCAAGTCAGCAAACTGAGCTGCTTCACTTCTTCGGAAATCACCTCTCTAGGGATACACTGCCATCCAGCTGGTCACTCAACAGCCAGGTCATGATAATAAGTGAATTATATTTAAGCAGAAGAACTTATTTACAGTAGGTACCATTCTGAGAAATATACCTACCAGTCAGTTGCATTTTCTTATCCTTTTAAATGACTTAAGAAGTTTTGAGATTTAAATTAAAACAACAAGGGCTTCAAATGCAAATAATACCCAGAAAGAGATCAAATAATTGCTTTACACCAACTTGGAAATAAGAGCTTACATTCATGACAGTATATACCCAGAAGCAGACTATTAAAAATATACTGATTTTCTGCCATACTCACCTAAGGACTGGCCAGATATCTGAACTGCTAAATGTAGTTCAGACAAGTGTAGTTAGACACTAAGGCCTGGTCTACCCAGGGGGGGTGGGGGGTAAGAAAATCGATCTAAGTTACACAACTTCAGCTACCTGAATAACGTAGATGAAGTCGACGTACTTAGATCTACTTACCGCGGTGTCTTCATTGCGGTAAGTCAATGGCTGATGCTCTCCCATTGACTCCGCCTGCGCCTCTCACCCTGGTGGAGTACCAGAGTCAACGGGAGAGTGCTCAGCGGTCAATTTATCCCATCTAGACTAGATGCAATAAATCGACCCCCGCTGCCCATCGATCCAGCAGGTAATGTAGACAAGCCTTTAGTGGTATATGGGAGGTTGTAGTTATGCAACTCCTATTAAAGTCAATAGGAGTCATCTGTTAAATGCATCAAAGTACTTTTTGGAAAGTGTTTGGCTGTACTCTCAAATAATTACGTACCTCCAAACAAAAAGGACCTGGTTACCCACAAGAGTTGGATTGATGGCTTGCAGCCAGATGTTGCTGTGTCCCTTTTGTCTTTCTGAATATTCAAGTGAGAAAGCAGTAGAAATAAGATCTTAAATGTATAAAGTATTATCATGGATCACTTCTACACACCAGTGAAATGCAGCAACTGCTTAACAGCACAATAATCCTACCAGAGCAGCACAGGACAGAAACGGAGGAATTCTATATCCAACAGACATTTCTAAGAACTTTCATTAATAATACTTTTCATCTTAAATTACTTTGTAAACAGGAATTACTTAGGGACAGATTTTGCCACCCTTACTTACCTGGGGTATAACACTGTACTCAGTGAACAAAGAAACTACTCACTGAGTAAGGAACTACTCAATATAGTGGTGGCAGAATTGACCCTAACTGATTTCAGGACCCACTCTGCAAGAGCTGATGTGCAGAACTCTTATTCAAGTCTTTGGGAGTCTCAGGTATAGAGCTTGCAGGACTGGATCCTTGTCCATGGCTACAGGCAGAAAATGGAATCCAAAGTGTGGAGGTCTGAGCAGGGGCGGCTCCAGGCCCCAGCACGCCAAGTGCGTGCTTGGGACGGCAAGCCGCGGGGGGCACTCTGCCAGCGCTGTGAGGGCAGCAGGCAGGCTGCCCTCGGCGGCTTGCCTGAGGAGGGTCTGCTGTTCCCGCGGCTTTGGAGGACCTCCCGCAGGACCTGCCTGCCGTGCTTGGGACGGCAAAATGCCTAGAGCCGCCCCTGTGTCTGAAGCATAGTCAGAAATGGAACCTAGATCTCTTGATTAAACACAAGACCATCTTCCCTCTCCATGTAGAAAGCAATTATTCTGACTTGAATCTGGACATAAAGGGTCACACCTTTGCTTTTGTGAAAAATACCCCGGTAGCGTCATAATGACTATGAATGGCCAAGCACTCAACTTTATGTTTCATTAAAAACCATGCTGGAACATTTCTTTAGTACTGACTCTGAAGGAAGGGTGCCACCACACAGCACTTTGTGAAGCACCTGGGTTACTTCTGAAGGTCTGTTATGCAAGTGCTACCCAGATCCAGTCTAATTTACCTTGTGACAAAATCCTAGCCAGAGGTGGAATAGCTTCATCCAGGAATAAGGATTCAGTGCTTTGTAAGCTATTGCAAAATTGTCATTTCCAGAAGTAGCTCTTCTCAGAGCAATTATTTTTCAAATGGCAATTCAGTGCACTGGGCTGCTGGGTAATGTTTAGAAGCCTTGTGAGTTGCATGGTGAAGCTGCAGCTGCTAAATAAGAGCTGTTACTAATTGAGGAGTGGCTTCTAAATGAAGCTATATGGTATTTGAGATCTTTTTTGATCTTTTCTACATTCACACATGTGCCTTTCTTTATCCTGTGGATCTTCTATGTGGTTTGGTGGGTACATGCTCCACATGGTATTCTGACCTTCTGATGTTGAAAATACAGCACACAAGTACATACTGGTGTGGGAGCTGTTCTTTGATGGACACATAAGCAAGCAGGAATTTCAAATATGGTCAAGCAACTGGTTTTTATTTTATGGCTATTAGGTGTAAGTATGAAGTTTAGCTTGTAGAATTTAATCTGCCTTTTGTTCTACTAGATATATTAGAAAAAAGTGTGGGAAAATTCTTAAACTTAATTGTCTTTCTCCTTTAGTCAGTTCCAGAAAGTGGGGTATAAGCTATTTACCACTTGCCTATTTTAAACATGTGCAGCTGATGGGAAAGGATTGTCAATACAAGACATGATCAGGAAGTAGGACAATATTTTACTTTGTCACTAAAGAGAGAAGTAGTGTTCCTGTCCCCTCTTTCCTAAGGTCCCACTAGGAAGAGTCATTCTAGTCACTGTGTTTTCCCCTTGCAGGATGACACTTTCCTTACCCCCTGGGTTTCAGAGTCCATCTTAAAATTACCCACCTTCTATTCAAATTTCTGCATGACTTTTCTCTATTGAAGTAATGTCATCTCCGAGAAGAAGTACTCATTTGTTTGCCAATATGTTCCTATACTGTTCAGTTAAGTTATTGTAGGCAATACATAAGTAGTATGTGTATTTTATTTGTATAAGGAGAGGTTTTATTATTAATATATTTATGATTTACACTTCAAACAGGTCATTCTCCTCTATATTTAAAGGTTTCTTGAAATCAGTAGTTGGAATGTTCCTGGATGTAAGCTCCAAGAGAAGTAATGTGTTACTGTTTCACTGAGTTCTGCCTGGCTGCCTGTGAAGGTATGTTTGATAGGAATGAACTGAAATCGCAGAGCCAGTTGTAACATGATCTAGAATAGGACATACATGCACATGCAGAAAAATTCCACGTGTGCACCATAAATTCCATTATGAATACTTGGAGAACACAAATTCCATCGCACATTCAGTATAAATTCCATAATATCCGTGAGTAGAGCTGGATAAGTAGTGAAAAATCACTTTGTTTTTTCAAATTTGAAAACAAATTTTAATTTCACTGCATTCTCAGTTCCCCCAATGTGGGAGAGTGGGGAACCAGCATAGCTCCTATTGTGCTGGGCAGGTGGCTAGAGGGCACTGCACTTCAGCTGCTTCCCCCCAAGCTGCCAAACGGTCCCCAGCTATTCCAATTAGAGCCGGACAGAAAATGGAAATTCCATCTCATAGGAAATGTGGACATTTTGAAATCTGCTTTTGTCCTGAAACAGAACAAAAAATAAAAATTTTGAATTTTATTCACAGAACAGTAATACCAAAATTTCTGCTTTGAAAACATTGAAATGATCTCACAGAACACAACATTATCAAAAGTAAATGTTTTGATAATATTGAAATGTCTTTATTATAGTATATTTTTTGATCAGTTCCAATACTAATATTCACCAGGCTGACATAGAACTGGCCTTAGGGTCAGGTTGCCAAAATTGACTCCCTTTTAAAGCCCTCATACCTGCACCCCAGAGAAACTGGGCACAGTTGAGTATCTGGCCCTAACTATTCAAAGTTAGTGTGGTTCTTTGAAAGGTGAAACCAAACTGAATTCAACTGACAACATAATTTTATGGTATGCTGCCAGTGACCATTGAGCCAGCACTATGTTGATACTGCTACCTAAAAAGTCCTGTGAAAAAGTCTTTAACAATATCTAGAACAACAACAAAATCCAGCCTTGAATCATTTGTATAAAATTTCATGGTATCAGCATTTTGAAAAGTCAGCCTGATTAAATATCAATACATGCTTTGCAAGCATTGTGAATTTTACCCTACTATTGTCTCTGTAATATGATTTTCAAGTAGTGAACAGATATTACAGAAAACAATCCTCATACCCCCAAAATATTAAAGAATCCTGCTCTCACATAGAAACTCTGGCACCAGGCTATTGTCCTTTTCTACCCCAAACTGGTAGAGTTTTCTACCTGGTTTGGTTTTGATGGCCTCTATCTGTGCATCTGTGCAACTGTGCATTATAATCTGCATCCCTTGTTTTGTCTCACTTTTCCGTACGTTATTTAGCTTGCATGCTTCTATATATATATATATGGATACTTCAGTACTCTTTAAAATATTTTGCTCATTTAACATGTAAGAATTCTGGCTTCATCCCTTTATTTTGTAAACAGGGAGTGGTTTTTTGATCACTATTACAATGTAGGATTCTTCCTCAAACACAATTCACCAATCAAGGTAGCATTTGTTGTCTGCTTTGCCATGCAAGTCATCATCCTTGAAATTTAGAACAAAACCACTGTCAAGTCTTTCAGTTTTTAATTCAAGAAGGGATTGAATTAGTTTTATTCTTTTGATTTCAAGAATAAAAACAGCAAGAGAATCCAACAGTTAGGGTAAACAAAGCTCTATACCATATTTTCAACATATTTACTTGCTTACCTAGGATCATTGAGGTATGAATGTTTATAATTAGCACAGAAAAGGAACATAGCATATCCAATCATACTTTGTCTCCATATAAATAAAGATTACACAAACCAAAGCAAAATGAAAGTGCTGAAGATGAATTTGCTGAGTTGTTGATACTAAATTTAAAATCAATAACTTTTTTTTTGGCCAGTGAATGAAATATTTCAGGCCTAATTTATGAGCTAAATGATGGTTTATTCTTTTTTTCTCAAAAGGTGGCATCCAGAGGAAAAACAGAATGCACAAAGGGAGAATAGTGTATAGTTCAACTCTCATTGCCCGCTGAAGTGATTTATTCTTCATCTACTGATTGTATTAGAAAGAGGATCGACTGTACAAAAACGTACAGAAACAGAATAGAAACCATCATTCCTAGCTAGACTGGGTGAGCACTTAAATGTTCAAGATACTCAGGTCCCTTGTCTACCTCTCTCTATAGAGAAAGCCAGCATGGTTAAGTGCCAAGAAGTGCCCCCTCTAATAAGGTCTTGTGTTTTTTACAATGCACCATTAATAAATCTAGACTGCCCAACTCTATTATATCATCATGGAAGAACCCACTTTTAAGGAAAAGTAGTCTATGAATTCATTTCTCTCCTTCATAGCCCTTCTCAAGACTTACTTCATTCAGGTGATCTTCAACCACTGACCTACATTCTGCCATTTTCCTGCCAGACATTGCTCCATACAATCCTAAATGCAGTATTACAACACCCAAGCACACAGTTTACTATAAACAAAATAAACAAAATACCCAGGAGCTAGACAAGATAACAAAAGCATTTTCCCAGACTTACACTGGAGCTTTTGCCCTTCCCATATCAACTAGCCTTTTAACAAGGTAATGGCGAGGCAGAATGGTGGCACATGGATTGTCTCTTTTGTTATTTGCCTGGAGGTGACATTACAGGAGTGGGAAAGAGATAGAGGTTTGCCCAACCCTACTGCTGCAATCCACAGACTGGTACACAAGGTGGCACAGGCTACACTCCACACACAGGTTTTTATAGAAGGTGTGCTTTCCTTTGTAGGGAAGCTCCACACATAGTCCCTTCTCTTGAGGGCAGGTATTCTCTCTGATTTATCAGTTAAGGACTTTGATTGCTACAGAAATAGCAATGTATGAAAACAACAATCCCATTGGAGATGGCAATGGCTGCTAATAAAGGCTGAGGACAGGAATCAGCAGTAAAATGCAAACATTTGTGCATGGTTCGTCTGAATACCATATAAAAAGATATCACTGAGCAGGCCAGACATACTAATCTAACATGCTCTGTAACTGCTACAGAATGGTGGGAAGTGTTTTATGGAATCTAGAAATCCTTCAAAACTTCACATTACACACACAACACCTTCACTGATTTTTATTTAAAATAGCAATCATTTATTCATGAGCAAATAATACACTTTTTCTTGAGATGCCATACTTAGCAAAGCTGATGACAAAGAGGGAACTAAACAAGACAGACACACGATTTATCTTCCATAAGATACAGAAAGAATAAAAACATCAATATTTACCAAATGCAAAAGGACAAAGGGGGAAATAGATGTTATTTCAAAGTTTCTAGGGGACACCTTAGAGAAAATGGAAATTAAAAACTATCTATGCAAAGAAGTAATTGATATTAACTGTTCAAATTGCCAGCTAGTTATCTTACAATGATTCCAAAGTCCATCATCATCCTGTGTGTCTACAAAAAGTGAATATTTTATCCAAAATATTTTTAAGTCCACTGAGCAACATGCAAGCACAAATTTAGGTCTGACTGAAATAAGGAGGGAAAATAACTTCAGGTGTAGTGGGTGTAAAACTTTTCTCCAGAGAGGCTAAGCATAGAGGATACATTGTACTGACAGTAGTGGGTATCTCCTCAGTAAGGTCCAGCAACTTTTCTTTTTATCATGGTGGTGGAGTTGTCCCTTGTTCAGGAAGCTAATATGATGGGTGCTCAGCTTTAACCTGGATGCCATTTTGAGGAGCTGGTACTTTACATTCTTATCCATATTAAAACACAGTTGCATGAGCATTTCACAAGAATTTTCAAAGCAAGCTCTTGTATAATAACTTGCTCTTTCTACTGTGCATTGTAAACTGGCCATACATGATATTGTTACTTATGTGTTATCCCCCAGATGGGGATGCATGTGAACAGGGAGTATATGTCTACAGCCTCTGTCCTACAACAACATTCTCGCTTTTAGTATCTACAGCATAAGCCACTCTTGTGTGTGAGAATAAAGTCCACTACTGAAAACAATCATTTCAGAGGCTTGTGTCCCTCTTACTGGAGGCTAGGGTTACATCGCATATTGAACATTAAAATATTCCTTTACTGCTCCTTCGTTTCAGGTAGATAGAAAGTTTAATCCATATTGAAGATATTCTACATGAAGAATATCCAGGGACAATTCTAGGTGTAGAAAGAAATATGCAAATAGTTCTAGGTTTAAGAGAAAAGCACAATTCATTTCCATATAGTCATCTTTAATATTTTATCAGTCCAACCATCTATTTGAAAAACAATAAATACACAAGGATCAAGAAATAACTGCCAGGCTCTTCATATTTTGAGTTCAGAAAGTGTTTCCATCTGCTTAGATGATTTTTTTAAACTACTTCTTTTACATGAGCTAATGGAAACTATCATTTTTATGATAAAAAAACTGCTACAGAATCTTTTTTTAAAAAAAATACAACAGTTTTTATGTTGTGCCCTATCCAGCTGACACTGTCCTTTTGGAAAGCCAATGACTTGTTAGTACCCCTAGCAGCAGTGTGAACAGATGCGTCCCTGACAGGCGATGGATGGTCAGGGTCCATCTGGCCAGTGCAGCCCGGACAGAAATGATGTATACAGCTTCATCAGCGAATGACTGTCATCAATCCTATGCCATGGATAGCGTAAATGACAGCTACACTGCAGCTGAGGCCCAGGTGGGAGACTGAGAAGAGGACTGATTTAAGAATGCCGGGAAATCAGGAATGTATAGTCTCGTGGACTATAATTTGTATCTTTAACCTCCTATAAATATCTCTGTATATTGTAGCAGGTATGTGTTTTTAAAGAGTCTGATCATGAAATTAGCTTCAGGATGACAGCCATTCTTTGCTCTCCTTTAACTGCTGATTACCCCAGTTCCCAGTATATATTAACAAATGCATGCTGAGCTCTGGCCACTGTACTGTGGGTTCCACAATTTAATTATTACCTCATTGATTTTTCATGTATTTCAATTTTCTGTTCTTCAAGTCACAGTGGCTCTCCTACTGGGGCAATGTTTGTTTTCTCTTTCCAAGATTTCCTTGTGGAATTTATTTTGAATCAAGGAGTTTTTTTTTTTTAACCCTTCAGGAATGCATAGTTGTTGTAGCCTGTCTGTTCCTGGGCAGTATATAAAGAAATCCCAAATGATTATACTGAACATTACAGTTTAACATGGGATGCAAATAGAAAACAATAATGCAATGACTACTGATAATCACTAACAAAAGGTACCTGTTCTTTCAAATCGTCCCTTTTTAGTATGCATTAAAGATCATGCATAATTTGCATCTATTAGCATTTTATTATTCCACTGGCACTGGGGAAAGGAAAATGAAAACAATTATTGTATCCTCGAAGGACATTTCTTTACTTGTAACTATTTTACAATAAATCATTTTTCTTTATCAGTGTACTGTACGTGGCTAATCCAGGAAATCATGAGAATGATATATTGTAGTGTTTTAAAAGCAAAGGAAGTCAGCACTGTATTTATGCATGTTTTCATAGAAAGCTATAAATACTTTCAATACATGTACATGAACCATGTCAGTTTTCCTCAATAGACAAATACTTACATCAGATTTTACCAGAGTAGATAATTGCTAGGACCCACATTTTTACCAGTTAAAGGCTTGTTGCATGCATGCCTGTAAAGGATGTGTGTGTGTAATATAATTTACAGGGTACACTGGGCATTTTGCATGCACAACTTGGGTGTGTAGAAAAGAAAAAAAAATCAATATGTGGCCCTGGCTTTTTGCACAATTTAAGGGCCAAATTCTGTCTAAAATAAATATGCATTAAAAAGGGAGCCTCAATGACATGCAGTGAAGGGGGCAGGCCAGAGCCCTAATTTGGGAGGAATTTGGTTAACTTTAATACTACGTGACTATAAATTCTAAATGGCACAATCTTAGCATATGGTCAAGCACTGCAAGCATCATTATTATTGCCAATAGATCTCAGTTCACATAAGGGAAACCCTTTGTACGAATAGGAAGGATCGCCACAAGAGCCCTAGAGAGGCAGTGATCAGAGATGGTATCACAAATCTAGCTACATAGACTGGTGGCTATGATAACCCATGCAACTCATATGAAGGGGCTTTGGCTACTCTTCCAGCCCAGAGATTGGAACAGGAGCCACAGACATGACAATAGGGATGGGGGAGGCTGCCCAGGAATCTTGCACCCTGGTCTTGGGATGGAGCATAGAGATTACCTCCCCATTCACTTTGTCCTCCACCCAGGTCAAGTTTGAATATAGGACTATATTGCTACAAGTGAATTTCACACCACAATGATTTAGGATATTAAAGTTTAGGGGGAGATTTTCAAAAGTGCCTACAGAATTTAGGAGCGCAAGTCAACTAGGAGGCCACTGGGACCTGTGATCTGAAACCCCTTAGGCAGGCTTGAAAATGTTCCCCTTCAAATAATAATTTAAAGGTTAGCACTTTTACCTTAAACAGTTTAACAGATCCTCCATCTGTATAGGCCTGCATGTTATAACTAGTACTGTCCAATACTGACCTCACAGGAGCAGGAAGTGTGTGGAAGTGGGCCACTGAGCACTTTCCCTAATGAATCACTATTACAAGAACACTTGTGCGAACTAACCTTGTTATGATCCACTGAGAAAACGTGCAGAGTGCTAAACAGCTCTCAGAATTTTTCAGTGATCTGCGGTAGGTTGGCCTGTGGTTGCATATTGGGTTACAGTGTAAAACACAGAAGGACACAGACTCCGGACCTCTCAGGGCATGTCTACACTGCAGCTGGGAGCATGACTCTCTCTATCTTCGCTCGAGCTAGCACACTAAAATTAGCGGCGTGGATGTTGTGGCATGCACAGCTGCTCTGGCTAGCCACCCAAGGTCACACCTAGGGTGGTCGGGCAGGCTTAGATTCAGATGGCTAGCATGAGCTGCTGCCCATGCTGCAATATCCACACTGCTATTTTTAGCATGCTAGCTCCAGAAAAGCTAGCACAAGTCTGTCTGCCTGGGTGGGGAAGCATGCTCCCAGTTGCAGTGTACACATTCCCTTAGGAAGGCTTTTTGTTTTTAAACTATACCTTCAGAATACATCTTTGTGTTTTAAATGCATGCATCTCAGTCTCTGTATCTATACTGAGCAGGTTTGAAACAGCAGCGCACTAGTTATTCTACGTGCTTGAGAAATACAGTACAGTAATTGTATGGACACACAAAAGCCATGCAAATATTGGGAGAAACATTCATTTGTTAATGAGCACTACTAATAAACTGCATCTGCACATCAAAAAGGAGAAAAAATATAATAGAGAAACCAGTGACTACTGCAGTGTTGGAAGGATAAATCAGTGCATAATATTTTAAAATCAAGCTCCCTGGCACATCTATTATACCAACACTCGGTATTTTAGATGCTCCTCAGCTTCAGGATTCTATTTCACAACGATAGGCATTCAGATCAGACTAGGGTGAAACTATAAATATGAGGCATTTTTACCAAGAGCAAAAGTTTGGGTGATTGTAGGAAATTGAAAATGTGAGTCAGGCACCCACTTTCCATTGATTTTAGTGGGAGGTCAGGGCATAACTAGTCCCCAACTTGGAAATGGTCCCCAACCTGCAAATGAAATAAAATGTCAGTGATCCCTCAAAGTTTCTCCTCTATTCTATTTTTTCTAGGTAAGACAGCAATTAGAAACTAGGTATCTATGCAAATGCACCCCTATGGAGTTGGAGTATGATTGTTACAGAACCATATAACTCATCTTTCCATATAAAATAAAATGGATACTACTGGCTGAACACAGTCCCATGGTAACTACTATTATATTCCACAGTGAAAAAGTTGGAGGCTGGAAAGCCCTACTACTCACAGCTGAGATGACTTTTGTGCATTTGGAGCTCCTGCCCAGTGGTGGGTATGGCAAGAAACTGGGATCATGAAATACTGTGACCTGTGGACTTTGACCCCATTTAGTAGCATGCTGGGTAATTTAGTCCAGTGGCTATCTGCAGAAGATTATCTTTGCTAATGAAGTAGCAAACTGCCATTTCCCAAAGTCTTTGGGAAACAGGAGATGGGGAGCTCCCTCTGTCCTGTCTTTTCAGGTGGGTCACTCCTTTGATTAGAGTTGCCACCCATCTGGGTTTTACCCTAACAGTCCAGTTTTTGGCTTCTGTGTCCAAGTGCCATTTAGAGTTGCCAAGTGCCTGGTTTCTGACTGGAAAGTCTGGTCCAAAAGGGGACCTGGCAACCCCTAAATGGCACCTGAACCAAAAGTCCAGTTACTGCGGGGTGGAGGGAGACACAGGGTCATTAACCCACACCAGCCCCTGTTCAGCTGGGGCTACCTCCTACCTGCAGATAAGCTTCTTGAGATGATCCAGTGAACGACAGGGAGAGGAGGGGAGAGGAGCGAGTGATCAGGGCAGGGCCTTAGAGGAAGAGACAAAGAAGGGGTAGGGCCTGGGGAAAGAGGCAAAGAAGGGGGTGGAGCCTCAAGGGGAGAGATGCAGCAGGGGCAGGGCCTTGGGGAAATAGGGGAAAGGGGCAGTGCCTAAGGGGTCCAATTACAAAGGTGGCAACCCTACCTTTACTCCTACATTTTCTTGGTCGGGGGGGAGGAGCACTAAACCATTTAATTCAGCATGCAGCACAACAGGACCAAAATTAATGTCCTGCTCTTTTCAGACACATTAGCACTTCTTTGGGTTAAAATTTGGATTAGTTCACAAATGAAAACAAATTTAATTGTCTTAACTGTCTCCTGGAAATGTTTTGCTTATCTGAGGAAAATAACAGACACGCGAACAAAAAACCCAACCACAATTGGATTCATAAAAATGAATGATTAATTGTTCCGGCTAGAAAGAAGCAAGGGTTGTGAGTTTCCTCATTTTCTGGACCTAAATAAGATCTAGATTTTGGCCAAAAAGTCCCACTTTCTGACCTCTTTTCCAGCACCTAGTTCTTCCAGCTACTGTCTCCAGTTTTTAACCAGTTGTCCGAATGAGCATGACTTGTTCCTTCATTCCATGGGCCTACTGCAACATAGAATCATAGCACTGGAAGAAACCTCAAGAGGTCATCTAGACCAGTCCCCTGTACTCATGACTGGACTAAGTATTATCTAGACCATTACTGACATACCATAGTTATTTTTCTATTCTAAGTTAAAGAAATAACTACAGGATCTCAGATCCCATGATGTGGTAACTCTTGATAAATTATTACACTTTGCAGTGGTGACCTCTGTATTGCATGTCAATATGTATATGTTTATAATTAAAGTTTATATTGAAGCCAATATAGTAATGTTGACCACACTGACACATACATAAAGGCCAGACTCAGGAAAGGCACTTACGCATGTGCTTAAGTCTCATTGAAACTGATGGGACATAAGCATGTGCAAAAAGTAGGAATGGTCTGAAATATGTGTTTAAGTGCTTTCTTGAAAGTGCCCAATGACTTCCTGAAACCAGATATCCCAATGCAAACCCAACAGAATTCAACTGCCATAATAAAGTGCAGCAAATCAGTATGGTAATAGCTTCTTACAGTGGCTTATACATAACAAATAGCAGCAGCTACAAAATATGCCAAACAAGTCTTAAGACAAGCCATCAAAAGCAAGGAAATTCTGATTTCTAGTCAAGGCCTGTGACATTTACAGGGCTATCTAAGAATACATGGGATGTTATACGGCATTGTGCATCATTATTGTGGAAGTCATTGTTTCCCTCATTAGTGCTCTAGATCTGTACATTACTTCCATTGCAGGTCTTGACCTTAACGTTGACAGTCCATCCTTATCTCACCCTTTTGTGTCTAGGTATTGCAGCAAATTTGCTACACTATGTGACATCTCACACTTGAATTTTCTGCAATATTTGAAGGCATGTATCCCATTCAAATGCACTACTTATCAACTCAGTGGTTTCTAAGAAGACATGGGACACATTTATGAACTAAAATTTGATGTAATTTAATTTGTACATATGTTGTATTTTTCTTATAGTGTTTATGCTGTAGTTCTTTGTAGGGTTTTTAGTTTCATTTGATGACTATTGCTTTTATATATAAATCTTATAAAGTATTTTGAATATTTTTCTTAAGACAATAGCAGTATTTCCCAACTAAATAGATCAATAAATAAAAGCATGAGTTCAAGGGAGAAGTGAAAATGGAGTAAAAGGGCTGATGTTCTAGTCTTCGTTAGTTCTAGTCAGAAGCATAATTTTACCCCACTTTGTACACATTAGACATTAATGCCACTGAAGAGGAGCCAAGGGGGTAAAACCTAGTGACAATTCTGAAAGCCTGAAAAATGTTGATTGATGAAATACCACTCTATAATGGAACAGTTAGCAATGCCACTATGCTAGATCATTGCAATTCATAACTTGGTTTCATAAATCAGTGGAATTATTACAATATATTGTAAGGGCTTTTTTTATGATGCACAGTGCCATTGTGATATAGTGACCATTACAATGTTAATATAAATATATTCCTAAAGATTCAGTGCATGGAAAGAACTTAATTTTCACATTGCAATCACTCACCTTCAGTACCAGAAGGCATGAGTCCAATGTGAGAACTAGAGGTGAGAGTATAGAATCTTCATCAGTCTCTGTGGTATTTAATAAGTTGTATACTACATTTTTTTCCCTTTCAACACATTTTAAAGCTATTTCCATAAATTGCTTGTAATTTGAGCAACAGTATGAGAAATGTTTATTTATAACCATGAAACAATACAGAATTCAGCTAGTTTTATGGTCAAATATAGAAACAAAGCCAACCAAACTTAGCCACACCTTTTCAGGTTCTCTGAACTTCTTTAGGAAAACAGAAGAAAAGCCTTTTGCTTTCTCTTGGTTGGCACACATTTTTCAAAATTAAGTTTTATGGTTTTGTTTGGGATGTATAAGGAATGCTTTGTGACAGTTGTCACTGCTGTGACAATAGGTCTTCTTGATCCCATGAAACTATACACAATCAGAAAAACAAACATATATAAACAATGCATAAGGGTAAATAAAATTAATCAATTCCATTTTGATTTTCAGCTTTGCCATATGAGTTCAGATAAAATAGAAACCCATGTGAACTGAAACTGGTAAGCAGCATACAGCTACTCCTAATATATTGATGGCTTGAACAAAACACTGTATCCTAACACCTATGAAATGTGGGGATGCTTTGTTCCAGATAAAGATCCAATTTTATGCCTCAGATCCAGCTCCAATATTAACTGGCAGTCATATTTAAAAATGTCCATCCATGTTCCTATACAGCACAGTTCTGCCTTAGCTTTAGTTCACACTCCTGGATCTTCCATTTACCATAATATTGACATCACAGAGTTAGCTCTTTAGTTGGTAAACATTTGTGTAGCTACACTGATATCAATGGAGCTGCCCTGATTTATACCAGCTAAGTGCCTGCAAATTTACATTTTATTTTTATGGTTAATATTTTTAAAGTAAAGTGTGACACAGAAACATTTTGTACAATCTGAAATAGTGCGTTGTGCCCCAAATATAAGAAAAAGTGATTAAACTGATATATAGTCTATAAAATATATAAAACAAAAAGATGGTCTCTAGGCTGAAAACTTCCATACTGACTTTTGGTGCAAAGAAAATCTTCATGATCAAATTATAAATCCCTCACAAAGTGGGTTTGTAAAGGAAACTCTGATATATCTTTATCTATAATGGCACGGCTGGGAGCTACTATAATAATCCTTTAGCTTTCATGTGGCCATCTGGAGGCCTATTAAAACCAGTATCTACAACAGACTCCCAAGTGTGTTGAGTTTGCCAGTTTCTACTAAGTCACCAAAATAAGGGAGATTGCCCTGCTAGAGGGTGAAGTGGTCCTCCATAGAGGGAAGAAAACTTAACCTCTAACCTTTTCCACTGTGAGTATGTTGTGTACTGGTTGATTTTGATACATACACTATAATAGTGCAGAAATCTACAGTTAGGTATGTTCTACACCTTTGGGGTTGTATGATGGGATGGCAGAAGCTAGAGAATCTGGGAATGAGGAACACTGTGAGCTTTAATGAAGAATGTTCCAACAAGATATTTCTTTTTGATGTGTGTGTAAAGCAACTATGAAATATTGAACTAATATTGCAAGATTCTATTTTTGTTGCTCAAATACAATTTCAGATTTATACACACACACCTCGTATAGCACATTTTCATCAAAAGTCTAATCAGAGAAATCTATTTTGTAATGTGAAAATGAAAAGTTTGGTCTTTTTTATTTGTTATACCATTAAGATAAGCTTAGTAAGGATTCTACTTATAATAAATGTTGACTCAATAGGGACTGGATATAATTTGCCCAAAATGGAGTCCTTTCTGTAGTCTCATTAACCATCTTGTTCAGTAGTGTGGTTGCACCCTTTTAAACATGATACATCAAAAAAATTTAGTTGTTGTCTCAAACTGCACTAGAACTCAGAAATAGGACCAAATAAGATGCATTAATTGCTTTATTGCTTCACTGCAAAGCCACTCTTAAAACATAATTCCTTAATGAAGTCCGTTAATTTGTTCCTGGCAGTACACAAGCTGTTCAAAATGACACAGAATTGCACTCTGTTTTCTAACCCCTGCAGTTTCTTCTGTTAGTCACTCTGTCTTGTGTTGTTATCCCATGGATAGTAATTATTTTATAGTGGCTGTAATTAGGAGAGAATTAGGCTTGGTAAACAAAACCTGCCTTCTCCTGTTAATAGCTAAGGATAATAAATTTGGCTCTGACGTTCACTATATTTGGACAAGGCTTGGCCTACTTCCAGTTTTCCCAATAAGAACTTTATTATATAATTATGCCTTAGAGGGGCTCATATTACAAGGTAATTTTTTTTGTAAAGACACATATTGCATGGCTTCCAGCCAGTAAATGATATACTGTAATATATGCCTCCAATAAATGTTTTAAACAAAATCTCTCTAAGCAATATCCTGCTGGAGCCACACACTGCTATTCAGCATATATTATTTACAGGAGTTTTTCATAATGCAAATTATTTTCTTTTGCTCATATTGTTCAACATTATAACAAGTGTCTAAAAAGAAGCCTTGGATTATTTTTATCTGCAAATGACATGGTTAGATTCTTAACTTATCATATCTCAGTAGCTTTAGGAGGATTTTTTTACTTCTTTTTATTCTGTAAGTAAAGTCACAGTTTTGTTGACATGTACTGAAGTGTGGTATTTTATTTTCTATTTTCAGCCCGAATTAAAAAGCAGCCTATTGTTGAATCTTTCAGCCCACACACCAATGCATCAGCCCCCACCCTTGCTCTTATTTTATCCCATACCTTTTATGTGAAATACAACTTAAGTGAATACACAATATTATCACAAAATGCTTTTCAAAGGCAGTCAAATCACAAGCAAAATAGAAAAGGAAGGTTCTAAGGAGAGATTTATAGAAAGGAAGTAAGTGAATGGCTCAGGAGAAGGAAATTTCAGTCACGAGGAAGAGGCAGAGACGGGGCGGCTCTAGGAATTTTGCCGCCCCAAGCAGGGCAGGCAGGCTGCCTTCTGCGGCTTGCCTGCGGATGGTCCGCTGGTCCCGCATGGCGTGCTGGGGCTTGGAGCCGCCCCTGGGCAGAGATAGGACAGAGTGGAGAAGGGAAGTAGCAGCTTAATTTTTAAATAATCTAATAAATGTGTACAATAACTTATCTAATAAAATAAGTACAATAACTTTGACCCTTTCTTATGACACTGAACTACCAATGCTACTAATATGTTGTACTTTAATATCACATTACAAACACGTGCTAAGCGTCCAGAGCCCCCCGGTGAGATAGGTAAGTATTATGGTGTATTGAAAACCATTAAAATTATGAGATATCACTTTAACAATTCAGGGGCTTTCCTATTCCTGCTTGCAGTCTAGAGGGCTCTGTAGAGAGAGAGGCATGTGAGCTGGGTCTTTCAGTGGTCACGATGGAAAAAGCCAGCCTAGAGCAAGATGGGGTGAGTTATAGTGGTCTGCTCGGCACTAATTTTAAAGACCAACCCAAACCCAACTAGACCGCAGCCTATCTGAACCCAAACTGAGCCCAGAGGTGTTAGGTTGTTTTCATACCTGACCCGAACCTGATACTTGTAGTCAGATCCAATTGGGTCAGGTTGCAACAGTCTAGCCATCGCTCAGATGCCATTTACTTTGTTTCATCTGTGGAGCCACTGAGGCTAATTATCCCCCGGTTCTGTTTACCCACTCCAGGCCATGGGCCACTCCCTGCCCCTGCACTGAACACCCCAAGTGCAGCCAGTTTCCCTCTCCTCCCCAGGATGCTCTCTTCACTGGCTCATGCATGGGGATCATCCTAATAGGGGCTTCCTGCTCTCCACAACCTGTGTCCACAATCCATCTCCTGCCTGTAGGGTTAGTTCAGTGACAGCAGTGTGCCGGGCTTCTGCCAGCTGCTGACGCTTCTCTTTGCTGTGTGTGCTGCAGAGCTAGAAGCACAGTGACTCATCACCACACTCACTATGCAACAGCACAAAGAGTGTAACAAGGTGCCTTAGGCATGCAGCAGCGGGGCAAGTTGCCCTGCCAACTTCATGTGTATCAGAGACTACCTGACCCAACCAAAGTCTGCGAGTGTCAGGTAGTTTCCAACCCAATCCCAACCCTTATAGTCAAGTCCTGTTATATTTGGGTAAGGCTGCAAAGCTCTGGTGAGTTGTGCCTCTTTGCATTAGGGAGCAGCCTGCTTTCTCTCTCTCTGTTTTTGGTTTCAGTATGTTAAGGTTCTGGATTTTAAGAAATAAAGTACTGTGATACATTGCAGCCTAACAGCAAGGGTATATTTTTATCTAATGTCTTTTTTTTTGTATGCCAACAACAGTAAGTAGCATTAGTTTATACATCTGTAAAGTAGCTATAAGTCCCAGAGAGAGTAAATGACTAGCAAGTTATTGGCGAGGTGGGAAGAGAACCATGTAATCCTGATTTCAGGTTCCCTGTTTTAAGCACTCAGTTCCCAATAGATTTATAAATTGGTATACTAAATTTAGGCTACTTAGGAGGATACATTAGTAGTAACAGAGATGGGATTCCTCAACCTTAAAATTGCCAGGTTAAGACTGGATTCACTAGACATTGAATTTGAAATCTTGTATTCCTATTTTTGGTGTAGAAGTAGCATACTTAGTATATTTTTAGTGCACTTTCAGCATAGTTGATATGTCTTGAAGGAGCACACTCTTTCATAAAGACATTCAGTTCAATAATGATATGTATATACTTAATTTCCAGAAAAAGATTAGGAGAGTAGAATTGGGATATGTGCCAGGACTGTCCTACCTACTATAACATGCCAAAGTACTCCTGTATAGTGAGGAAATGACCTGCATATTACTTTAAAAATATATGTGTCAAGAGTACTACTAGAGTAAATTAGCTTTATTAAGATGCAAAAAAGAAAAATTGTACTACTTAAATGATTCAAATAATGTTGATGTGTCGGTAAATAGATTGTGGGAGAGATGTGCATTAGACTTTCAGACACACTTTGGCACTAAAAATTAAATACCTTGGGCGAAATTCAATCCTGACGTAACTCCTCTGACAATGGATTAATTTGGCCCCATTACCTCCCCATAAAGAGTTTGAAAAATCAAAGGGCACTGCCTTAGTTCATCAAAAGTCATTAGATATAGAAAAAGGCCAATTAGATCAACTCATCCATTCTTCTTCCAATCTGTTAATGTAAGATGGGCCCCAACATAATATTCTTCAAAGATTTGACCAGATCACTTTTTATGGCTCTAGCAATGGGTGTCTCACCCCTTTCCTTGGGAGATTATTTCACAGTCTATTAGAAAATGTTCTCTGTTGTTTTAATTATCCCTTGGTGTATATACTCTTCACATATTTGTAGAAAGTTGTCACAACCAACCTAAGTCATTATTTTAAACTTATGACTTGAACTAATAGATAACTGAGCTAATAAATCCTCCTAATAATTTCTGTAGCTCTACTATCAATATCTTCCAACTACTCAGCATCTCTGTAAATGAGACCACAGCAATACTCTACAGAAAGGACTACCAGATCTGCCATTGGCCAGCAAGGGCCAAAAGACAAAGGGCCACTTCCTGTTCCCTTGACTCATTTGGAGGCTGCCAGGGATGGAGAGAAAGGCACTGAAGCAGGTGCTCTGCAAGGGAACATGCTGAGTTGGAGGAAAAGAAACTTTGCTTCTAGGGCAGAGGAAGATTGACCACTTGGAGCCTCACTGACTGAGCCCTGAGAAAAGGAATGTAGAGGAGGTCTGTTTCCTGGCTAGCTCTGAGAACTAGAGACTTTCTGAGCTGGTGTAGATGCTGGGAGAGGGGGGAAATTTTAATGCTGCCTCTTCTCTCCTTTTACCTATCTTCTTTCCTAACCTGTATTTTTTTCTCTACCTCTGATCTTTTATTCTCTCTCTCACGAGCTGCACAGGAGTGGGAGATAGAAAAGCTAGGAAAGCATGATACTTGAGGCACGTGCACCCTGCTTTCAAGATCTAGGCATGAATGTGCTGGTGTGTCTTGACTGACAGTTCTTTTGCCTCCTTGTTTCCTAGTAGTGAGGGTCATACAACTGCCAATTTTGTTGGTTAGTGGGAAGTAAGACATACAAGTATATTTTAACATTATTTTTAAAACATCATTGAATTAAGAGGATTTTAACGGTTTTATTTGTATTTACTGCATGTAATATCATGATTTCTTAGGCAATTACCACCACAGCATCTAGGAGAGTCGGTAACTAAAAAATCTTTTTAGAGAAAAAATAAAGCTATAGTTAACGTATTATGTCCTAAGCTACCCCAACCTGCCAACCATCAAAGCCCAGCTACCTGAAAATCACAATTAAGCCAAAATAAAGAAGGTGTGTGTTGAACTCTGCCTCCAAAAGTGACCAGACGCTGGCTTTCATATATCTCCAAGGGGAAGCATATTCGAGCATGGAAGACTCTGCACCTAGAATACACTTCCACTCATCCCCAGGAGATGACTACAGGTATATTCCATTTAATCACAAGTGGTGTAATGGGTTTATGAGGAAAGGAGGTCACTGAGTTAACCAGAGCTTTACAGAGAACAACAACAAATGGCTCTGTTTGCAGCCAGAGCAGATTGGGACCCAACATGCTATACAAATCACAGGTGCTATTGAATCCTCACAGAATTAATTACAGAAGGTAATGATGAAAAAGTCCTGTTCCATTTCCTGGCCAATGCAGAATAATTCTTTATAGCTTGATATGCTTTCATTGGCCTGCCCAAATGCTGTAAATAGACATTGTTATAGTAGTCAAGCCTGGAGGTGATGGAGACAAAAAGTAGCTTTGAGCATCAGAGGTGAAAAGTGCTCAAAGTCAGAGTCATATAAATGCCCACTGGGCCAACTAAAAAAGCATAGAAGGCATTTCAGGCCATTGCTGTTACTGGCAATCTAGGAGCAGTGAAAGATCCAATAACACTCTGGTATCAGAGGGGTAGCCGTGTTAGTCTGGATCTGTAAAAGCAGCAAAGAGTCCTGTGGCACCTTATAAACTAACAGACGTTTTGCAGCATGAGCTTTTGTGGGTGCATATGACGAAGTGGGTATTCACCCATGAAAGCTCATGTTCCAAAACGTCTGCTAGTCTATAAAATAACACTCTGAAATACCAAGACAAAAAATAGGGATGCCTCTGAATGGAATCAGTCACAACTCCCATCAGTTTAATGTACCCACAATACATTTTACTACCTACCTGTATTGTCTATATGAGCCTAAGGCAGCCTGCTGTGACAGAATATATCCCTGTGTTCACACCTTACTGTAATAAATTTTGTACAAGGCATGTCTTATAAGGTATCATTTGAAAACTCAGTATCATCCTAATAAAATATGTGTTGCAACACTGTATGTGAATTATAAAATTCCACTCTATGATGTTATTAACACACATTCCAAACCTCACAGCCCGAGTCAGTCTATGTGGAAGGATGTTCCCTGCTGCTTTTTTCTCACCTGTTTGAGCTTTCTTTGTTTCCCTTCCTGCTTCATGACTCTGTTTGCTGCTTAAATGCAAATTAAACAGAGCACACATTCCTTTGTTTAAGACAAACCTATTTCCCAACCTTAGTTTGGGAAGGTTGGTTAGGTTGCAGGGCAGGGGTGATACAGCTGCTAATTAGTCTGGATTGTACCCCTGTTCTGTCACACCTGTTCTTACCTATGGCAAGTGATTCCTCTCTTCCTTTCCACCCTCCGCACGATGTCTCTCATTCCCCCCAGTGGTCAACTAGTTACATGCAGTGTTGTAAATTAGTTTTTCTCTAGCCCCCACCCCCTCTAATTTCAGTTCTATGGAAAAACAATGCCCCAGCCCTCTTTTGGTTAAGAATGA
Organism: Mauremys reevesii; assembly: GCF_016161935.1. NCBI lineage: Eukaryota > Metazoa > Chordata > Testudines > Geoemydidae > Mauremys > Mauremys reevesii. The sequence continues at coordinate 43,785,382 of NC_052633.1, read as the reverse complement.
TCAGGACAAGGCTACCACAGAATCTAAGATTGGTGAAGAAACATGGGCTGGAGTACCATCCGTAAGTGTAAACAGTTTGGTGGACAGTCTCCTTGCTCTCCTCCAGTGGTCTCACATACATATTGAAAACAAGTGGGGGTGACAGGATGGCAGATCATGACACCCTTCCCCATAAGATGTGTCATTGCTTCTCACAATCACATGACTCAATCCCAAAATATTTTCTATAAATTATAAGTGAAAAAAGTGGATTATAGAAGATGATAGGACTGCCCCCATTCTCCCTGCCTTGCATCACTTCAGCAGGGCAAATGAGGCAGAAAGTAGCTTAATCAGACAGTTGGAGATCCCAGTGTACGGAATCCTCTGGTGGTGCTGAGCTGGGGATGTTTTGAGGATGTGGTCAATGAAAGGGAGCCATCCCCAGATGCTGAAAAAGCCCTTGTGGACTTTTGGTAGTTGAGCATTACTTAGAAAAGCCCTAGGGACAGGGTGTAAAGGTGGAGCACAGCCACTTTTGTCCGCGTCTCAAGTGCAATGCTGAGCACAGCACAGCCATACCCAAGGATTAGGCCTGCTCCGTTTTGAACAGAGCACGTTATTATTTTAGCTAAGGAAAGCAAGCTCAGGGAAGAGCACAGTGAGCAGCAGGACACCAAAGCTCCTTTTATCATTATTCCAAAATGAGATAAAGTGAAGAGATGGGCATGAAGAATATCAGACACTAAACAGCATCCCTCTGTGAAAATCTAAAGTGTAAACTTTCCATTAGATGAAGACTTAGAGTGAGATGGTTTGCTAAGAGAAAAAATATTCTGAGAAAGTGTGAGAGATCTGAGAGAGTCCTTGTAAAAATATTAGGGAATAAAGCTAGATGGTTTGTTTGGAAACTATATCCATAAAAAGAATGTTGGTTCTTTCCCAGTTACCAGTGAGCCATTCTACAGACAGGGGAATAGTAGATGGAATATGCCAGGTCAATGGAGCATACTCTTTTTTTTCCCCTTCAGGTAAGGATATGCCCACCGTCGAGCAGCTGTGAAATCTCCATATACTGGAGGAAAGGCCTCAATGATATGGACTTTAATTCTTTCATAAGGCAGTTTGCCAGGTAACATATCCCTTGACTGGAACTCTATGGTCATTCATAAACATGTAAAATCTTCTCTCCAGCTCCACACTGGTCAGATCACATTTAAAATAATTGCTTCTAATCCTGGCCCATCTATCTGTAAACACATCCGACTGATGGCTTGCTTTACTCACAATGCCGAGTTGGCCCCTGGACAGCACCAGTCTTTAACAAAGGCCTTACTTACTGGTTGGCTTTTGGCAAGTCTATGTGATGCCAACCAATCATAAAGAGCATTGTTAGTGATGCTGGTCATGCACAGTTTGCAGGTGGAAGAAATGTGAGAGTTTCTGATTCCTTTCACACATGTTAAAATCAGTGGACTCAATCTACAGGAGAAGTAAGCAATTTCTGGCTTGTTTAAGGTTGGTCAGTGTATTTACCAACATCATCAAGATAACTTACTTACTACTACATCCAGTTAATAGAGATTCTCCTTTAGCTGAAGTGATAGATGCCTGTGTTTCTGGAAATAAAGGACCTAGGTGTGGGATTAGTAGTATATGTGCCTGTAGTCTGCAGCATACATTTTAATGTTCAAACAGCAAGTCCGGCCATCTGACAGGAGACTTTTTGGTAAAGTCAGTGCTATCTGATACCACAGCAAAACATTTGGTTCTTTTGACTTCATAGATGAAATATTGTTCCCTTGTCTTTAGAAAATCTTTTCTAGTCATTTCATAGCAGCAATAGTGCATAATTCTTTAGGAAACCAAGCCATTTGGAGGGGGTTGCCTCAGTGGATTACATTGGAACTCTGAGCAGAAGTGCAAGTAGCATCAGCATGTTTTTCAAGCTCTTTAGTGATGGCACTGCATAGTGACTAGTTGATCAGAATGATATGGTATCTGGGAATGTCAGGGCCCAGAGTAACAGTTTTACATTATAATACATGGTAAGCAGTAATAAGATGCTGTAGAATAGTTTTGGGTACAGATGGGTCTGAACCAAAATTTCAGATTATATATTTGGAGCCAAACTTTGAGGCTGATCCCTAGTTGTGAGAAACACAAAAGCTAAAGAGGCAGAAGCAGGGATCCTGCAAATAAAAGTGATGGTCCCTAATGGCAGGAAGGTTAATAAAAGAAAAAAATGGCTTGTATGAATGCCAGTTTCTGTCCATGTCTCATATTGGTACTTAGGGGGATGTTTTCACTTAGCCACTTCTGTCCCTTTGCAGAGGTGAGAGAGATGCTGTTAATAACAAAGACTGTCCCTGATGATGGCAAGTCTAATTACAGGGGGGCAAAAAAAACCCACCAAGAAGGTAAAATGAAAGAAAAGAGTTGTGTTTTTTTCCCCTGGACATCAGTTTATTACCAGCCTGACACTGTAACTTTAAGGGTCATTTCTCTGCAATCCTAAAATACCAAAACAGGAAAAGCAGAACACAAGCAGAAGCAAGAGTAAAAACCTTGATAGTTCCATTCTAAAAATATTTTTTCCATAATAATTTCTTGTAAAAGTCCCCCCCACACACACACTTTTCATTGCATTCCCTTCTTTACAGAAAAATTAAATGGAGAAAGTGATGACTGGTTTGAAAGACACTGAAACCAGAGCCTAAATAAAATACTTGATAAAAAATGCACTCTTTGTTCTGAAGAAAATGTTAGGATTATGCAGACATCTTCCTAAAAAAATTTCACCTCCTTGTAATGTGACCTCAACCTCATCTCTAACTTCACCCCCCCTATATATTTGTTAAAGTTAAGCTCAAACTACAAAGTCTAGATCTACATTTAAAGTACACCCACAGATCAGATCCAGGATTATGGATAGAAGGGCCATTTGTGAAATATGGATCTGGAACTGAGGCTTGGTCTACACTAGGAGCTTAGGCTGGTATAACTATGTCACTCAGGGGTGTGGAAAATGCACTCCCCTGAGTGACATAGTTATACCAACCTGATCGCCAGTGTAGACAACACTATGTCAACAGGAGGGCTTCTCCCATCAATGCAGATACCACCTCTTGGGGAGGTAGAAGCTCTCCCATTGGCATAGGTAGCGTCTTCACTAAGCGCTACAGCGGTATAGCTGCATTGGTGCAGCAGAGCCCCTGCAGCGCTGTCAGTGTACAAGCCCTGATTTTGTATTTCTAACATTCCTAAAGATCAGCATTGTTCAGATCGGGGGGGTTGTTCAGGCCCATCTCTATGAATTTTGTACCTCAACAGTGATCTGCAAATTAAACAGCAGCATTAGCACACCCACATCAAGAAGTTACTTTTTTCTAACTGCCCAGTTTTCATGCAAAATGCCATTTAGACACACACACGCAAGGTTTTGAGCAAGCAAATCTAGCTGCTAACCTATCTGGATGAAGAACTAAGCCATTTTTCTCTCCTATTAAACACCTAGCCACTATAAAGAGAATAAAGATAAATGTTATCCCAAAAGGAGAATGCTTGGAAAAGTTACGTGTTTGAAAACAGCTACTGTCTGAAAGAAATGCATTTAATGTAACCATAGTCTAATGAGCATGTGCTTCAAGGCCTGCCCATGATGGATTCCACGTTTACATAGAGGCATTCAATGGTACAGCAATTTTGCATAGTAACAGCTTCATATCAACGAGAATTCATAAATTGTACAGAAAGATTCCCCAAATAATCACAGAGGTAAAGCCCAATCTTTGGCACATAGGTTTTCTACAAAAATACAGATTAAAACCTGACTGCATAACTCTGTAGGGCTTGTTGTTCTGACCTGGATCATTCACAGTTCAGGTCAGACAATCTTTGATCATTTGCCATCCAGGTCAATTACCTGCCCTGGATCTTTCCACCTTGACCTTGGGGCAGCATTCTTACATAGAATCAGTTTGCACTAAATTAGATAATCTCGTTTCACATTTTGGGAAGCTGTATTGAAGTACAAGTCTTCTTGATTAATTTAATCCTGAGCAGGGAACAGAGAATGGCATAACATGGGAGTTTATGGGTTGATCCAAAGCCCTTTGAATCAATTGGAATCTTTTTGTTGACTGCAATGGGATTTGGGTCAGGGTCTCATTTCCTCAAGGCGGTGACAACATATTTCTTAGATGAAGCAGGGACACTAAGTTTCAACATTTATTCATTTGGATCTTTCACTGTTTAATGCGTCTCTTCATCCTATTCCCCTTCTAAGTTCCTAGCCATGGCAGGCATTAGCACCGCATTAGGCAATGGAAGAAAGACTGTCATCCATCTTTTGAAAGAGAGATACAACTGGGGCCACTCATGGCCATTAAAGATCCCATGACACTTTTTGCAAGAGCAAAGATATTAATACTGGCATCTTGGCCAAATTCCAATCTGTGTAATTACACTCTGCCTATCTAAATTCATCCTTTAGTTGCAGCTGGAAAAGTTATCCACCAATTTCTTCCCTATTGCTATAATGAATTCTTTAATATAATAAAGACTAGAAACATAAAACATGTACATCTAATGTCACACACAGGATGTCTTTCCATTCCATGACAATGCACAGAACACACCATGCTTCTCACAATGTAATATATATCAAATACAACGTTCAACCAGTGCCCTCAATCCTGGAGGACGAAAATGTCACGTGTGCAATGCTCCCAGGCCTAGCAAGCCTGTGGTGCAACAGTCTGGAGGTGATTCTTGGATCTAGATCTGCAAGTTCCAATAACTTATGCTATTCACTGAACAGTAGGAGTCTGAGTTACAAAATGGTTTTTATTCAATATACACCTCCTCCCCACACACACTATTTTGTATCTAGCTAGCTATCCACATATACTCGCGTGTGTGCACATGCTTCTGTTTTTTCTTTAGCCGTGATATGATTGACACTCTCTGAAACCCAAAGTTGGAATGAAGAACATGTACCAATGATGGTTTCCTTAGCAACAGGAACCATGTGAATGCTCTCCTTCCCTCCTTGATTCTCTCTGCAGTTCATTTAGTAATTTCTGCATTGGTTTGCTGGGAAACAAAGCCCAATGCTCAATTCAAAACTTTTTCAATTAACCAAAGTGGAAGTTAAATGTTTTTGTTGTTAGTTAAGGCAGCTCTTGACTCAGGGACATAGATGACAGGAGGGCAAGGGAAACCAGTTCAAGGCAGCAGAAAAACACAACAAAACTCTACTTCCTAGGTATAGCGTGTTTGAAATCTAGTTAGCTTTTTAAAAAGAGTTAAAAGTAGTTTCAGGCAGAACACCTGCCCTTGAGTTCCTAGTTCAACTGTTTCTGTGGCATTTGATGGGCACGGTTAACCCATCAGTCAGTTTCCAGACTAGAAGATTCTTTCAGAGTGTTAGAAAAATGTTTTACCCACAATACACTCAATCACTTTCACATGTTGTTTGAGAAAGACACAATGGGAGAAGCTGACTGACTGTAGAGAGAGTACAGTGAAACTGATTATACACAAATCACCGACAAATACACAAATTAAACAAATAGAAAAATATAAAGGTTTTTCCCCTCTAATCTCTTTCAGTTATAGCAATCTTGTAACAAAAGAAGCTATACAATCCTCAGATAGCTATGTGACTAATATGTACTGAAGGTACTACTAAGCATAACAAAATTCCTGTTGCCACCTTGCTCCCTGAGATGTAAATACCACCAACTAATTATCCATTATAACTTGGGTTGGGTCCAAAGAGCTGTTTGGATTCTTAATAGGGTAACATTTAAGAGGGGACTCCAAATTCAGCCTATCCTGTCCTGTAGATTTGAATGTAACAATTTTGAACATTTACTTCCCTGGGGTTATTCAGCCAAAAATAAATCGCTACCATATCCGATAGCTGATCCTGAGGTGAGGCAAGGGGCGGAAACATATGGAGAAAAGATATCCAGTAGTTGAAGGTAAAGGAGGGAGTTTAATTATGACTACCTGGAAGAAATTGAAAATAGGAAAATTCAGGATGAGTGTGACACTGTGCGTATGACGCTGGCAAGCAGATGCCAGCTGTTGCCCAGGTTGAAGGCATTAGCTAAGAACTAACAAACTCATAGCTGGAGACCAAACCAGTTCACCTCTATGTTTGTTTTGCTCAAAATAGGTATTAGTCTTATAAGACTGTATTTAGTGTTTAGCCTCTATGAAATGCTTGTAAATTGCTGCATGTGTTAAACTCACTTGCAATGCCTGTATTTCATGCTATAAGAAAATATGCTTTATGACTTTGAAAATGTTTGCTCTGAACTTGCGTGCTCAGGCACAGGAATCACACCCCTTACCCCCATCCAATAGGACTATCAAAATCAGATGGGCCATCAAGAAACCTTACAGTACAAAGGATTAGTTAATGGCCCTATCCCACCTTGGAAGTGCTACATGCAAGGAATCTCCTCCTGTGGACTTGGAAGTTGAATGAAGGAAATAAAACAAGGTCACAGGAAAATTTTCCAGCTCTTTGCTGTTTGAACTGTGACAGGGCTAGAGACACCAAACTGAAGCCAGAGATCCCCAGGGGCTGCCTCCTGGGTCCTCCCTGAAAGACACTGTCAATTGACAGATCACTACAACCTGGTCACTCTTAGGATTTAGATGATAATATTTGTGTGTATATATGTTTGTTGGCTTTAACATGTAAATAACCATCTAATTTCTTTTTCCTAGTTAATAAATCTTTAGTTAGTTTATTAAGGGATTGGCTCCAGGAATTGTCTTTGGTGTAGTATCTAGAGTACCAACTGATCTTGGCTAAGTGTCCGGTCTCTTGGGACTGAAAGCAACCTGAATATAGTGTGATTTTTGGTGTAAGTGACCATTTATCACTAAATCCAGTTTGTCTGGGTGGCAAGATAGACTGGAGAGTCCAAGAGGACTGTCTGTGACTCCACAGTAAGAGTGGTATAGTGATCCAGGAGTTCACACTTGTTACTGGCTTGGTGAAATCTAATTAGAACACACCACCACTTTAGGCACTCACCGTTGTGAGCCACTCCAGACAGTGTGACTGAGAGATTGCAGATTGATTCCCAAGTAGAGTGGTGTGCACCCTACTGCTTAGAACAAATTCCAACTTCTCTGGACAAAACACTACAAAAATTATTGTCTTGGCAGGAAAAGAGAGCAGGTGATCTCGAATTCCTATGATTTTGTGATTAATTGCTAAAAAACCTACATGGTCATGTCTCTCCCTTTCTGATTGTTCTGCAGTGTGCTTGGCTGTCATTAAACTGTTTTCAACACCAAAATAAAAAAGAAATGGCAGCCACCAATGAAAGTATATTTCATAATTAAAAGCTTGCTTTATCCTCATTGATACGTTAGGGGTCAGGCTGGATGACACAAGTGGCCCTTGCTGGCAGGACTGTCTAGGAGTACATAATTGGAGTGTAAATTATTTTTCTTCTATAAATAATTCCTGATGATATTGCAATTTGTAAACAGTGCAATTTGTTTCCCCCAAAATAGCTTTGTGCTAGCTGACAGCACTGGAAAGTCTTTGAGTTTTGGTTATGTTATATTCCTGTTTATATCTCAGTAGAATATCTCTTTCCATGCCCACAAGGAATTGGGTCTGCTTTTCCAACTGCTCTATTAGAGCCATATCACAAAAGTGCCTTTTATTTCCTCAGGTGGGAAAGCGATCTGCCTGCACACACATTTATTATTTTTAAGTCTTTATTTTTATGTGACTGCAGTGGTATATATCACAGGTGGCTGATGGCGCTCATTAGAATTATTTGGAACTCCTTGGTGCTCCTTAAAAGGCAATTAAAATGAGAATGGAAATGACTGTACGTGGTCAGGTGCACAGCTGACTCACACGGCTGCTGCCCTACAATTCACACATTTGCCAACAGAACGTATAAAGGGAACTTGCACCAGCACATCATAGTGCAGCTGCACTAATGGCTTTCCAAACTTTGCCACTCAAACTTGCCCAAGAGAATCCTTAAAACTGCACCTGTTATCAAGACTTCTGCATTAACCTTTCCAATGCTATGCCAGTTTGAAGACCCTTTTAGCCTATTTAGTGCTTACAATAACATGCTACATAGTGCATGTCTGCAGACCTCTGAGGTGGACAGAGTATGCCATCAGCCTTTTAGCCTTACTGCAGAGTGCAATACTATCAAGAGATAGCTTGAGAGGGCAATGACTTCCTTTTTCTCAGTAAAAAGGAGAGAGCTTGAACGTGGTTCATCAAGAAAAGACTAAGAATTCTGATGCTAGATTTGACTTGCCAACCAAAAAGTCAACCAGTAGCACAACATATTGCCATGTAAGAACCTACGCTGATGTTCCAACTTGATTCTTTGTCCCAGGGGTGGTAGGGGCAGGAGTGCTGTGGAATGCAGCCCACAGGGAGGAGGAGCACTGCATGTGGCTTTGTAAAAGCTTCTCTGGCCATTTCAAGAAAGACACTCATGCATCAAACTCTCCCCAGCCAAAGAAGGGACAACACAATGTTAGCGTTTTGTAGGTGAGTAAAGGGACTAGGAGCTAGAGTGAGGAGGAGTCCTGAAAGGATCATGCCTTTTTTATTATTCATGTATTATATCTGTGGCTCCTGCAGTGGTTAAAGTTAAGCACCCGCTGAAGTGTTTTGCTGAATCTGAGCAAGAATTCTCAGCCTCTGGCAGGATCAAGCCCTCATTACACAGGGAATTCACAATCTCTTGCCTCCTCTAAGTGTATTTCCTGGCCCCCAAAGCTCCAAAGGCAGTACTTGTCCAGGAGAAAACTGGCAGATAAACAGTCCTATAGAAGAGAAGAATGTCAGACAATGTATAGGAGAGTCTATCAGTGTATTCAGAATTTAGCCATCCTCATGCACCAGAGAAAGAAAGATAGAATCTGCATACTAGTATGAACGTATTTTAATGTGTAATTATTTTATGGACAAGTATGTAGGTTTTTAGAGTAAATTATATAGAACCCTTTGGTTTAATCCCTAGTAACTTCCACAGGACATTTCATAAGGCAGAATAAAGTTTTGGTTCAGTGTTTCAATAGTAGATAATGTGAATAATAAATGCAAAGTTATTATAATTTTAAATGGTATGATAATAAACTAATAGGTTAAACTTCTAGTAACTCAGGAAATTTCACAAACCTTCTGTCAAGCTCCTTTCTGATTAATATTTGATTTTTATTAAGTAGCACCATATGAGTGCGTAGCACTTTACAGACATATAAAATGACATGATCCTCGCCTCAAGGAATTTATAATCTAACACAGTTAACAGATTTTCCCTTAGGAGGAATCTTGCATTTTTTCTTTTTCTTTTTGTATTTATTTTTCAACCATGTACATGGTTCCTAGAGTTCTATAGCTTTAGGTGCAATAAGGTTTTTAATCTCTTCTGGCTGATCCCTGGGAGGATGTTAGAGAACTTTCACCTGAGCCACTGCACCGTCTCATAGAATGCTGCTGTGCTGGGCAATTCATGGCCAGTCCTACCAAGACCTTGAGTGACCTGAAAATTTGGAGAGTGGGGTTTGCAGGGAATAAAACCTTGATCAGCACCATCCCTGCACCTAAAGCATCAAATAAAACCTCCCCTATTCTCTAGATTTTACACTGTTATAATCACACAAAACAACAAAACAACAGAGAGGTTCTCTGGAGCAAAGTGAAGGCTGATCATGAATGGAAACATTCCTGCCTCAGGGAAGAGGAGATAAAACACAGGAGGGAAGAAGCAGCAATTTGGAGATTCAAACTCTAATTAAGTAACTTTGACTACTGTCCAGCACCCCTCAACAAGATTTTAGCTGCTGGGCTGTCATAATTCAAGAGAAGGGAGGACAAAGGCAGCAAGTATCAGCTTCAGAAGTGAGAGCCTGGAAATCCTGAGATTTGACAAAGCTAAAACACGGCTAATGCAAAGAGCAAAGACTGGAATGAGTTGGTTTGATGTTTTGTTTCTAAACATCAGTTCAGAATTGCTGTTGTAAAAGGCTTCCTGATATTTCTCTGCTCTGTGTACACACATAACTCTTATTAATGTTAATGAGAGTTACCTTTAGATAGTGAGAGGGGTAATAGACCTTTTCATGATTAGTATAGAACCAAAACGGTTTCCCAGTTTCCAGGATTAGGAGGAGGTATGTGTCCTGAATTTTAGTTGATCTAAACCACCCCGTGAGAGCCCCATATATTTAGAAAACAGCAGTTTGGAAGCCTTCAGTTAATCAGGTTTTGTCGTAACTGCAACCCATATTAACTGGAAACACAGTAAAAACTGCCTTTATGAGGATGGGTTAGAGGTTGGGAGGATCATCACATGTTTTTCTATTTACTTGTCTCATGGTCATTATTTTCTGAATCTGGTTTCTTTTTGAATGATTATTAAAAATTGCATATCAAGCAGCATTCATCTAAGCATTTTTAAACCACACCAAGATGAAAAATAATCTTTTTGTAATCAATATGCAGAGAAGAAGAGAAGCAGCAGCAAAGCAGTTGCTGCATGTTTGCTGACAAAATATTTAATCCAAACATTTAATTTCAATCTGCCACTGTTCTCAGTTGGTATAATTACCTTAAGCAAATATCATGAAGTAAGGAACAGAAAATAGTCTCAGCCACTGAAATGTAAATAATAAAACAATCATATTCACACTTTTAAAGCCAGATAATTCCATCTTAGAATCACTTCTGTGGACTATTTTAAACATGTAAGTGATTTTAAATTATTTTTTAACATAATGAGCTGTGATTCTGGCTACATATTGGTGAGTAGTGAAACAGGTTTAATCTTCCTGGCTGCCCTTGCCTACCATGATGCAATACAACACAGTTAAATTACATTCACAGATTTTGTTGTTCATACGGATAGGAATGTGAAAACAGTGACATGGCTATAACAAGGATCAACACAAACATTCACACAAACCTGCAACATTAACCAATCCAAATCATCTTGAGTTTTAAAAAAAGTTCAAATAAAAGTTTCTGTTGTTGTTTTTCAGCAGATCTTGAAGTTTGTGATTCAAATTTAATGATGCACTGGATTTCTTCAGATTTGTGGAGGAAAATAATCCAGTGACATTTACCAAATAGTCTACAAACTATTCATACTAAAATTATACAGCAAATTTTGAGTTTCACTGAAAAATCAGACATGCAACCCTGCTACTGTGTCCCAAAAGCCTGGACAAACTCAATACCATTTTCTCCCAATCAATCAACCTAGCCATCAACTTATATAAGACCCCAGTAAAGTAATAGCTGAGAGCTAGATCCACAAAGGGATTTAGCTGCATAACTGCCACCTCAACCTGTAGCCACCCAAATTCCCTAGGCACTTAAGTTTCTGTTGGGCACCTAAATTTCTGCTGGTAGGCATGCACAAGCCACCTAATCCTGATGCTGCTAAGCTGCTCAGTGCCTAAGTCTTAGAGGGATCCTCAAGCTAGGCCTTCCTCCACCTATCTGGTTTTATACCATATTGGGCTCTGCATAAAACACAGCCAAGGAGATGGTGGTGCCCCAAATACATTCAATAACTATAATAATAGTTATTGAGTATAATAATAATAGTCCCAATGAATAGTTAAATATTTTACACACACTGGAACAGCTTCAACAGGGGTGATTGAAAGACCCACCTCAGAATATTCCATAGCCCAGGAAGGTCTGGGCCCTCAGCAGGGAGGTGGGAGACCTGGTTCGAGTCCTTGTGCTGAATCAGACTAAGTGAGGGGTAGGAGCCTTTCCCCCCACGTCCTGGATGAGTGCTCTAACCACTGAGCAGTTAGGTATGGGGGAGGGGAAGACACCAGCAAGTGCTCCTTGTTTTTGTTTCACAAAAAAGGGCTGACCTAGCTAAGGCACCTGACTCCAGGAGAGATTTCACAGCCACAATTCCCAAGTGGAGGGAGGCACTTTCCTCCGGCCGTGAGTTAGGCACTTAACTGCCTTTTGTGGACAGGGCTTGAGCCACACCTCTCCTCTTGGTATTTCCTACTGGCTAATTTAGGAAGCTCCTCACTCAACTTGTTGGCTTTTGTGAAGCTCATTCTTAGGCACCTAACTCTGGCATATCTGTTTGATTACATATTGTTCTTTTTATACATTTCTGTCATTTTATTTTACTTTTATAAAGGGATTCCCCCCAAAGACCTTTATTTCTCCCCTTTGCTTCCGCTCTTCAAAGTAACTGTGTCACAACGACCTGCCCTCTCCTGGACAGGGTAGATCAGGGGTTCTCAAACTGGCGGTCATGACCAGTCAGAGGGTCGCGAGGTTATTACGTAGGGGGTCGTGAGCTGTCAGCCTCCACCCCAAACTCCACTTCATTGCCATAATTTATAATAGTGTTAAATATAAAAAAGTGTTTTTAATTTATAAGGGAATCACACTCAGAGGCTTGCTGTGTGAAAGGTGTCACCAGTCCAAAGGTTTGAGAACCAGTGGGGTAGATAATACTATTAATGTGGATCACTAGAGGTTGCTGGAAATCTGCCCAATCCCTTCCCTCACCACATCAGACCACCACCTCAGATTAATAGCAGCGTTCCCCTAGGGAGCAGGGGACTAAGCTGGGGAGCAGGGGACCAATCCTGCTATTTTCTCCCCCATCCCCCGCCCACTCCATACTTTGCACTGACACTAGTGTCTGAATAAGACTATTTATATAATATTGTTCTGACATATCACAGATGAGAGTCAAGCTTGTATAATGTAGGCGATTTGTGCGTGTGTGTTGTGCTTTTTACTATTAGCACTAGTTCACTTTAAAACAGCATGGAGGTTCTCACTAATTCAATTGGTTTGTACTTGCAAAGAGTACAAATTAATTACGTAACCCAACCCACACAGATCATCCAGACTAACTAGCTATAATTAGGAAACTAGCAACAAAAAGAAAACAGGACAAAGTGAACTAGGCAGATTCCAAAGAACCTCACTGGGTACTGTTGCTTCTAGAATAATTACAACAATAATTCTTTGAAGTGAAGGGTGCAATTTTGTTTACTTCTTAACCAGACTTGCTTGTATTACAGGTCAAGCATGTGTGTCAAAAACTGCTGGCTTTTCAGCAGTGATTTCTGTTACTTATCAGATGTGTTTACATGCCTAAACAGTTAGCACTCCTCTCTCCTTTCTAAACCCAGCACAAAATAAAAGAATTCAGCTGCAGCAATAAGCAAGGAAGGCACAAACTGACAATGGCAGGCATAGTTCTTTATTTATTGCTCCCAGCAGGTGTCAGATGCCGCAGTTTCTTTACAACCATCAACACCCTGGGGCTTTTTAGTTCCACATACAAGACAAGGGAAGATGGGGGATGGCAACTAGCCTCAAGGGATTAGGTACCTGAATCCTATCCCAACTACTAGCAGACTCCAGCTGTGTTTAAATGTTTTTTGAAGAATTTCTGATGTTCAGTGGCTGCTGATTACTTCCAGATTTTAGTTCTACCCCAGTGGAGATCTGCTGCAAAGAGTTTAGCGGTTGTTGTTAAAAATTGCAATTGTACCGATGAAATGTCTTCTTTAAAACTAGTTTGAAAACATGAACTGTTACAGCAGTGTTAAAATAAAAAAAAAAAAAGATAAATCCACTGAGTCTTTACAAAGACATTGTAAAGACACTCAAGCAAGGTGTGTGGCAGGGTAAGACTAGACCATATTTATTTTGGGTTCTCTGCAGATTCTTTCAACAGATATTATGGTCACATTGTTACCTCTGATCTTAAACACTGACATCAACCCAAGCAAAACTCCTTTGGCACTGAAGTTAATGTAAGTTTTATTTCAATCAGAACACAGGCATAGGCTCTCTTTTCCTCCATCTCTATGTGTGTGTGTGTGTGTGTGTGTGTGTGTATTTAGATACATCTAAAGTGCTGAAAATGTTATATACAATTTAAGATCAGTGTAGTACAAAATAAACAGGAGATTTGTTCACCAGAGAAAAGAGGAGACCAAATTCTATTCTTGGATACAGGGGTATAAATCTGAACTCAACTGACTTCAATAGGGCTGCACAATGGGTAAGTCATTGCAAAATTTGGTCTATTAACCCTAGGAGTCAGCTCTTTCTATGCTCACTTGAGATCCCTTCTGTTTGCATGCTAGTTTTAGGATGAAAAACATGCTCATATCTGGAGACTCTATTGTTTCACCAAAAGAATGAGGCTAGTTAAAGAGAGAAAAATCTAAGAAATATTGTAGCACATTTGAGTGCCTATTACAGGTTTCTCTACTGACTTAAATTAAGCTCTTGCTATATAAATGAGTTTGTATAACTTTGTAAAACAGAAGGCAAGACTCAGTTTTATTAAGCACTTAGGACAAAACAAATATTGTTCAATCTAAAATAATCTAACGCTCTAGGAGGCTCATGAGCTATCTTTTTTCAAGATTTACACTTCCTACCAACCTCTGAGGAATGCTAAATTTTAAATTCAGTACGTAAAACTCTTTCTCAAAACAAGAGGCAGCTAGATATTCAAATACAGTATTATGCACTATCCTCCCACAGCAAGTTATCTGTGAAGCTGTGCAAAATGCTTGCAGCAAGAATAAGAGCACATGAAACTCAAACTCATTCCATGTTCACAGGTTTTTGGAACTGTTGAGTAAAGATGGGTCCAAATGATAAAATTCAACTCTGGAGTTTAACTTCTAAGTTTGCAGGTGTTTGGATCCAAAGTCAATAATATTAGGGCTTCTGTCTACATAGCAAGCTGCAGAATTGGGCAAATAATCACAAATAATTGAGCAGGTTATATTCCAACCAGCAGACAGCAACACATTTACTTTACAAACAAGCCAATCCATTTTCTTGAGGCCTTGTGTTTTTCCAGCATCATTTGTCCATAGGGAAAAACCAGGGTGTCTATTAATCTATGGCATAATCCTATAATGGAAGGGATTTCATTTCATTACAGTACCAAGGTGCAGTGGAATTAAAGTCACAGAATCCTATCACATCAACATTTTTATTAACAATTATTTTATTATTAAATATGCATTTATTAGAGAAGAGTTCTTTGGATACTTTGTTATGGAAATAAGTGTGATGCCTAGATGTATCTGTGCACTCAACAAGGACTCTCGGCAGCACATGACATACCTCCGGCTGCATTGTCTGAGAAAGGATTATTTCATTTAACTACATCATACCACAAGCAACTGTATCTATTAGTACAAATGCAACCTTGTCATTGCAATTGGTCTCACTTTTTTGTGTGTATTATAGTGCACTGTAGTCTCAACTCCTGTATCAAATAGCACCCACTCCATAGAATACATGTTACAGTAATGAAAGAGGCAAGATACAAGAAGGGTCATAGCTTCTGATACAAAGACTATAGACTCTGCGGGTTCTAGAACTGCATCCCAAGCTCAATTAGAGGGGGCATTTTGCTGCAACTGCCACTACTTCTGTTGCACCACTTGCAACACTGGGTTGTTGCCCAGCTAACCAAAAACTGCACTGGTGTCAATGCTGTGACTTGTGAACCTGAAAAAGCCAGTGATGTGACTAAATACAATCAAAACCTTTCCCCCTTTTTCTTGTCTTCCACCAGAAAGCAAACCAGTAAAAGAAGTCACCTCTGCACTGTTGAGATCAGAGAACACAGAATAGTCAAAAAAGGAAGGTATGAGTGGAGAGAATGGTTTGGAAGTACAGGTGATTTGGAGACAGCAGTCAATAGCGAGAGCCTGAAGTGTCTTCTCCTAAGGGGCCATTTAAATCTTAGGCTTCAGCCTAATTAAAAAAAACATCTTCACTACAAATTCGAACCATAATGTAACTGTGCTAGGGGACAACTGTTTTGTAACCAGGACCCCTGACATGGGTTTGACCATCGTGTAGATGGGCACTAAAAGACATAAGAAGAAGAGAGACAGATAAAGCATGAGAGGTGTGCTCCATAAATTACCACAAAGCTAACTCATTGTCCTCCTCCTGTTCCCTCCTTAAAACTCTAAGTGATATTGTAATACAAATAAAATGATAATAGGATACAGACTACTTTGGTAGAAATGCAAGAATAAATCAATGCCAATACCAGCTAAGGCACATGTAGGGTTAAAAGTGCTACTGAACAGAAAAGGAGAACATTTCAAACAAAGATGTGCAAAACTAATAGAAAACATACTCAGTAGTTAACAGACCACGTTAAGTACCTCAAGTGATCAGTTGCTTATTTTATTATTTTATCATCATTACAAGAAAAGTTTTAACAGGCTTCCCTGCTCAAAAGTAATTTCCATCTCGTTAACATGGAAGCTAACTTCAATGTTGCAATTTTATGTAGCATACAAAAAAAAAAAATCCAGCCAGCACAGCAAAATAATGCACAGCAGGGAAACATCTTAGATAAAATTGAAGTGTAATTCCTTCTATTTCTAACAGAGCTAATGAATGAATTTTAATACAGAAACACAATAGACACTGAGATTGCTAGAGTCATAGGCATGTGGAAAATGTGTGTGTATAAAAATATTATTCACAGTATTTTCTGATTCTCATCAAAAATTTTAGAATAAGTTTATTTCTATATAGTAACATCACATATCTGTTTCTACTACTGTTAAGAACCCGCTCCCCCCTCAAATCCTATTATTTATTCAACCACAACCTCTACTTACTCTTAAATAAGTCTCTAAATAGGTGCTTTGCTCTTATAGGGACATTAATTCTGATCCTCAGAAATGAACACAATATTTCAGATTCAGATCATACTTCTTGAAACAGTTCAAAACATCCCTCTTTTAAATGCTGAATTTCAGCTCATTGTCAAAAGGTGGGTTCTGAACACCAATACAATAACTCACATAAGAACTTTATAAATGTTCTATGAATTATATAGTTTGACCCCAGTTGCCAAGTTTTTCAAGACTCCCCCCCACCCACATAGTGCACCCCATTCTTTGCCAAAATTCATAGATCCTGGAGCTAATCTCTTTACAGTTGTCTTTGAATCCATCACATGGTCAAACTGCAAAGAACTTGTCAGGACACTGTGTTTTCCTTCTTCATCCCACTTTCTTTTAACTTTCTAGAAGCACTTTACAAAAGTCGACATCAATTAATGCTAAATTACAATGGGATTCTTTTGGGATCACATGTTATATCCTCCTGGATGCCAAAACCCTTCACAATGATGAATGTTGTACAACGAATACCAAACACTTTTATAATGATTTTGCCATTTACTGAAAAGTGTTGCCAATCTCCCTTTGATTCTGAAGAAGCTGAACATCTTTATCCATTTGAAAATAAGATCTTGTGCTCATGAAATCTATACAAAGGCCCTTTTATGTGGGCCAAAAGGATGTTTCCCCCATGCCCATTTAATATGTTTTCTGTGAAGTTCTGTGTGCTGCCCTTAGGGCCATCCACATGCTGGTGATATGCATGTAACTTTCCCCCCTTTGAATCACAATATCTACAGTTCAATCTGATACTGAAATTCTGTAATTTTTTTTTTTTAGGCATGCACCACAAATACAGTTAGCCATTGCTTTGGGAATAGGGCCCTAAAATAGGGACATAGTTTACTAGGAACTTAGCATTTAAACTACTTTCATCTTGACAATGACTGACATATCTCTTTGAGAATATTATATATTTAGAAGTTTTTTTGACGGCTCTGTACTTAAGAAACATATGTCATCATATTCTGTGAACTTCTGAACTTAGTCTTAAATGTTTAAAGAAGGGTCAAAAAGGCACCCTGCTACAAAAGTGTGCAACCTGCACCCAACTAATATCAGAGAAGAAATTCATGCTTTGAATAATTTTTAGTGAGTTTTCTTTCCATTTTAAAATCTTGTATTTTATCTCTGAATATTTAGCACAGATATTAGACCCAGAACTGAAGTCTAACAAAGCAGAAGGAAAACTCCAAGAAAAAAAAAAGTACATTGAATTCTTCATAAACTTTGTGAGAATTTCCTCAACACATGCTTCTCCATTTATACAACAGATCAAGGAAGGCGAGAATCCAATTTCAAATCAAATAACCTCCATATCGATGTGCAGTGCAGTTGACAGTGCACTCTCATCAACTCTGTGCTTTCTGGTGGGTAATGTGCACAATATAACTTAGAGTAGCCATTTGGCAGAAAACTACTGTAGTCAAATTGAAATAGCCTATAGTGCCTTCGTTAAAATGGAGAGCCATAATGTATGCCTGTCATTTGATGGAAAATGGTACGTTTAAATTAAGAAAAAAATTTGGAGTGCAGATGCAAAGAGCACAATGACATAGACGTCAGGATCTTATTAAAAAGTGTTAAGGTATAGTACAGCACACAAGCACAATTTGTTAGGAAACACAAGATCATGTACCAGTGACCAAAAATTTGCTGCCAGATTCTTGTCATAGGTAGCAATAAAATATGAGTTACCTACAGTGAAAGTGGCATCTTTAAACTGGTATCACAGCACAAACATTATATTGCACCAAGAGATGCAAAGGCCACATTTGACCATGTGACACAGCTAGTGTAGTATAACCTAATCTTATACAAAGCTGCTTCACAAAAGTATGTCTGTTTCTTAAGGAGTAAAATGTATATGTCGGTGGGCAGGAAAATGCCAGTCCAGTAAAGTGATCAGTTAGCATAAGTGAGGGGAAAAACACACACAGTTCAGTGACTGAGGACCTGATCCAAAGCCCATTGAAGTCAATGGAAAATTTCCCATTGACTTGAATGGGTTTGGGATCAGGTGATTTATTTGGATCAGATAAACATCCAAAACTTTGGATAACTGTTCAAAACTTACCCAGACAGGGCTGGCACTTCCATTAGGTGACCCTAGGTGGTCGCCTAGGGTGCCAGGATTCAGGGGGCGGCATTTTGTGCGTTCCCCACGGGGCACACGGGAGCTTCCGGTTCCACTCCCGTCGCACCACCGAAGAAGGACCTTCTGCCGACGTGCCGTGGAAAACAGTGGCAGGCAATTGAGCAGCTCAATGACTGCCGCTGTTGCCTGCAGCATTTCGGCGGAGGGTCCTTCTTTGGCGGCGCGATGGGAGCAGAACCAGAAGCTCCCGCGCGCCCCGTGGGGAGCGCACAAAATTCCGCTCCCCGAATTCTGCCTAGGACACCAGAAACCCTAGCGCCGCTCCTGTACCCAGACCTCTGTTGTCTGCAATTATCTGAAAAATTTGTAAGACTATACTTTCTGGTGAGTTTTCCAGTTTTTCCTGAATTTAACTAGGTGAAAAATTTTATTAGGAACAATAGTCATTGCAATATTTTGGTGTTTCTTTTCTAGTTCCACATGAGGCAAGCACTTGCAGAGACAGTTAAAGTTAAAAAAACAAAACAAAAAAATCCCTCAAAATTTCTTATAGCTCAAAACACATTCAGGTTTGTTTCAAATTTTCACCAAAGTTGTGTACCATTTCTAATTCTACTTGAGCCTTTTCATTCATTCTGATTACCTGGAATTCTGGTGTATTCTGTCTCTGAAGAAATACAATAGTATTAACTTAGACAAAAGATACCTTTTCCACGATGCCCCAGTCCTGCAAAGTGCTGAAACAGGTGCTTAACTTGAAGCCTGTGAGAAATCCTATTGAATTCAATGGGATTAGGGACTCAGAGAAGGAACCTCTGTTCATTGAATTTTAACCAGAAAATTCAATGAAACACTCAAGTTCATCTGGCTTTTAGATGTGCTTACCACCTTTACTCTTAAATGTTAAAATAGACTATGCAGCTGTTCATCAGCTAGAATTCTGATAAAAGCAGCATCTACAAGAAAATTGGTAGGTCTATGTATAGAGAAGTGATAACAGAATACCAACAATTAGGAGTTCTCAATCCAAGGAACATGATTTGTAATGGATTTAAAAGGAGCACAGACAGCAGCATATCATAGAATCTCAGGGTTGGAAGGGACCTCAGGAGGTCATCTAGTCCAACCCCCTGCTCAAATTGGTCATATTATTGTGACCAATATCATCATTATTATTGGTCACAATTTTAGTATTTCTCAAGTCTTCCCATTAGTTTTCCAAGAAGGGAACAATCCTTCCATATTTGCGTAGAGTGTTCCAACTTAATCCAGGTGTACTTTTTGGTTTCCAATGCCACTGCTGTTTTCCTAGTCATTTTGGGACACTTAAAAAAACCCCAAAACTTATTTTATTTACTTATTTTGCAAAACTCATTGAATTATTGAAGGAGCAGCTGGAATGAACATACTATTAAGCAGTCCTTTCCCTGCCTGCAATGACAATGATGGGAACTGGTAACCAGATAGTTATAATGGTGTCCGGTTACATATCAGTACAGATGATAGAACTCTGCTTCTTTTATTAGTTGGAGTTGCTAAACCAAAAATGAGCAGGGATTGTGTAGCAGTGCTCTCAAACTACTCTGTAGGCTAAGAGCAGAGATTAGTTGTAGGACAGGGGAATAAGGGGCAAATTTTCAGCCTGGTATTAACCAGGTCTCGATTTTTGAGGGTTCACATTGTGCCTACAAATCAGTGACTTGGATACCTAGGTGAAAATTATTATAGGGTCTAATAATTGTAGGTGAAAAATTGCACTTGCAGAAATGGAGGCTAATATTTAAAAATCTGCCTCTAAATGCCTATTAGATTTTGATTACCATATTCTGAGACTAATGAACCTCTGATTTAGTTCATTGAATATCTAACAGCGTTATCTTGCTGACTGACTGAATCTTAGGTGGCAATACACAATATATATTTAGCCACAAAGGAATCTGTGAGATGTGGGGATTGTAGCTTCCCTTGAGATTATAGTAAAGAAATTTACCCACTTCTCTAGAGTTTTGTGCTAAGGTAAAATAAGGAAGTTTGATTGGGAAGTGTGTAGAATCACACAGCTGAAACAAAGGCAGTGATGTACTGGAAGGGGGCTCCAGGAGGCCCTTCTTAAAAATTCACCACCAAACTGAGCAGGAGGATTAGGGTTATTTCCTTGCTTCTGCTGGAGTTCACCCCTTTCTGGATATTGTTCAACCATCCCTGCGGAAAACAACTTTTATCCCTTGGGTTTATAAAAACACTTGTGAAAAGCAAATTTTTGTCCTTTGAATTGCACTAGATTCCACCAAGTTGCAGGCACTGTCAAAAAAAGCTTCCCTTGAGATTATAGTAAAGAAGCAATCTTTTTGATTGTTGGGGCAAGAAAAAGCAGGTTGTCTTATTTTCACTTTTGGCATGTCTGTAATAAGAACATTTCAATGTCTTTTAGAAAGAATAAAACTTTAACCGCATTTATTTTGTTTCTCAATATTTATTACACCACCCTAAAGACATGGGTGATGAGCTACTAGAAAAGGAGGTATTTTGAAAAGAAGGATGGTGCAGTGGCATGAATGCTAGCCTGGGATTTGGAGGACTCTAATTCAAGTTCCTGCCCTGCCACAGACTTCCTATGAGACCTTGGGACTCTGGGCCTCAGTTTCCCATCTGCAAAATAGGGATACTAGCACTTCTTTATCCTTACAACACCCCTGTGTGGTAGAGTACATTAAAAGTTTGTAAGCAGCTCAGATACTGTGATAATCAAGATCTTAGATAGAATAAAATTGCATTGACAACTGTCTTCCGTATTACAGCTAATTCTCTGGCAAGACCCTGATGTTTTCAGGAATAAACTGTGAAAATGTGCAAAGTGTAAATACCCAACAAAATTTCTCCTTTCTCATTTTCTACTGGTGTAGGCACCGGGACTACTCACCTGTGTAAGGGTAGCAAGACTGGCTTTATCAAAGAAAGTCTCTCATGGTTCAATTACAGCTTTCAAGAGCTTGTATTCCAGATCCCTACATTTCAGTTAAGCACAAGACATGAGCAGCTTTTGAGACGAAAGTCAGTTCTCCTTTATCAGTTTGCTCACCTAACAGAAAACTAGTTGAGAAGTTCATGAGCTTCTGTTTTCAAGTTCAGCTTCTCTCCAGTTGTTCTAATTACTAGGAAATTGCTACTGGCAGGTCTTGGGGCATTATTTTACAGTGGATGCAGAGGCACCTGTTTGACCTTGGCTTCTTTCCTTGAAAATATTTTCTTTAAAAAAAAAGTCATTAAGGATGGCAACTTGAAAAACATTTTGCAACAAAACAAGGACCAACTTTAACCCCTACACAAACACTCACAGTTCCCAAAGGAAGTCAATGGGAGCTGCATGTTTACATTTGAAGAGAACGTAGACTTTCGAAGAGGAATCTGAAATTATTTGTTAGTAAATCAAAGCACTACATTTGGGATCCCTATTAAAGGTTGTGAAGGTGTGCTCATTTGCGCGCTCTCTCTCTCTCCAAGCCCAGTAACACAACCAGCTGAAATGAAACCCGTGATTCTATCATTTATAGAAGTCAGGTACAGAGTTAGGGGGGAAATAATAGGAAGTAAAGGAGCAGCGAAGATGGCTTTCTTCTGTCAGTTTAGGGGCCTGCATTAGGGAAACTGCATTGGAAAAGAATGCTGACTACATGCTTCTTTTGTTTAAGAATCTGCAGTTAGTGTTTCAATTTATAAATGACTGTTTTTAAAAGGTTTATATGTTAGACATTTGTGCTTAACACATTGCTAACAATGTTAATATCAGCCCATATAAAAACTGAAATCAGTGTTAATACATCCATACAACATTGATCCAAGAAAGTGGCATCTCAACAAGGCAAGTAATGAGGAGAGCTCAGAGGGCTTGGAGGTTTGGCTAAGCATCCAGGAGGTTGATAAAATAATACAAACCTCTTCAGCACCCTAGGCCACCCCATCTTCATTGTGGGAAGGCTTCTCCCTCATCTCTGGAGGCAGCAGCAACATTATTTTGGGGCAGCCCCAGAGTGTTTATGTCCTCTTCCCTATCACAGTATTCTCTGGAGAGAGGCTCCATGCTTTCTGTATCTCACCCACAATACATTATAGCAGGAAGAAACACAGCTTCCCCCGTTGTGATCTCCCAGAATGCAAAGTGAGACAAGTTGTACAGTATTTGGGGTTTCGCAACAATATGCATCATTACTAGAAAGCTTATCAATGGAGCAATAGCAGCAGATGACCAGATTGTACAATCAAAAGGTGAAAAATCTGGGGGAGAAGTTAACTGAACATTCCTGAACCTTAAAATACAAAAACAAAACAAAAACAAAGGATTTGTTTGAGTCCAAGGCAATGGAAAATTTCAGTCAGTTCTTATGAGACTCATAGCCTGTATATTCAGATGGGACCAGCTTAGATTTATGAAAGACAGAGGCATTTTAATCAATTAAAAACAGGGTATGACACATTCTGCTTTGAGTTTCACCTGGAAAATTCCAATTAAATTAAGAAGTTCCAGAGGAGCAAGTGAATGAAGAATTTGGCCCAACATTGGTACTACAGGAAGGCTAAAAAGTTGTGGGAAATGAACCAGGCTCCTTTTCTCCTGGAGATTAACTAACATTCCTATGATTAATGTGATGAAGGAGACTGAAAAATTAAACTATAAAAAATATGACAACCCCGCCACCCACTGTAAATAAGAAGTTAGAATTCTTATACATATATACATCATGTTATGTATGATACTGCATGAATTGTTAATTCTGCTTAATTGTTTCTAGTAATGGATGAATCATGAACTATTCAGATTGGAAACAGATCCAAAAATTATCTGAACACATTTAGGCCCTGGTTCTGCAAACACCCACTTCTGTTGCATAAGTGTTGGCAGGATTGGAGCTCTTGTTTGTAAAATGTACAAGAATACATGTTACCAACAATGGAACAGCTTATTAATGGTTTGGGTCAAGATGTGGTGTTATGGTGCTTTAATCATTATCTTTGGGAATTCTGACTCCTGCCACATTGCTGGAGCCAGGAAACATCGGATTTCTTCCAAGGTTTACCAGACTAATATTGCAGTTTTGAGTGAAAGTTAACAGTGGCACTTTATCTTCATCATTAGTTGTTAGTAGATGTCAGAGTATCATTTAAGACTATAGTAACATATAAACTATTTTGTGTTGTGTACAGCTATGCCACCTGGGATCCCACAGGCAAAGCTGGGTCACACCTGAGACACCTCCAAAGAAAAACCCCTGTGCTCCAGAAAGTGATGTTAGCGATTCAGTATATGGCACTTTTCCCTCTGAGTCAGTATTGAACCAATACTCTGCTGCTTAGAGGTGTTAACTGTCAGATGAGATCTAAACCCGAGGGTCTGACCCCTTGAGGTAATTAAATACCGTGTGGCTCTTTTCCCAAGAATAGGAAGTTAGCCTTGATCACTTGGCTATTCTAATCCTATTCTATTCCTGTTTTCTTTATTAAATGTAAATGTGGATGTATTATTGTTTATCCAAAAATATACATGATGTGCATCACGGCCAATGTACTGTTTATAGGCCAAATCCAGCTCCCATAAGAGTCAGTGGGATTTTTTCCATTGACTTCAGTGGGAGTTGGATCAGACCCTATGGGAGCAGCCTTAATTTCTGGGATTTCCATTTTTCAAAGGGCTTGATTTTTCTACAGTTGCTAACTTAATAGATCCTGGTCCATGACTAAGGCACTTAGGTGCTACAGTATTACAAATAAAATACAACAACAGAAGGGGCTTTTTTGCATTAAATCTTCACTGGTTATCTTCGTTGATTTTTCTCCTGTTCTCATACTTTGCTTCTCACCCATAAAAATCTTTTAAGAGGAATTCAGATTTCTTTTTAAAAATTTAAATGGAGCTTTAAAATAATCAAATGTGACTACACAATCATTAACAAAAGCACACAAATAAACAAATCTGTTACTAAACACTTCTGCAATATGCTTGATAGCAAACCCTCAAAAATGTGCATTTTGCCAAACGGTGTTTATAAAAAATTAGTGGTATCTCCACTTCCAGCAAAAAAAATACCACTAGAAGATGTTACTGTGGGGTGTCACACAATTAAGATTTCATTATTTGTATAAATAAACTACTCATTGGTATAGCATGAAGTTTTAGAATAAATAATTAAAAGTAAATAACCACTGAAAATTAAAAACAAAAAAGTATTGCATCATTCTATTTGTTTACTTCCTGACTAACTTGTAAAATTCAGTAATTTACAATGGGTTTCCCAGTCGTTAGTATGAATAAGCCAGAATTTTCCTGTGTGCGTGTCTCTGCATGTGTGCGAGACAGACAGACAGACAGACACACACACACACACACACACATCAGTAGAGCTGGTCAGGAAACAGATTTACATTTTGCAGGAAATTCCAACATTTTGAAATTTGATTTCATCCCAAATCAGAACTAAAAGTCAAAATTTTGAAATTTACTACAAAATGAATATTCTGACATATTTTGTTTTGGAAACATCACAACAACCTTATCACAAGAAGGTTGAAATTTTTCATTTTTATAAATTCAAAAAGTGTATTTAATTTTGTTTTATTGTTTCAATTTTTATGTTATAATTTATGTTTTGACATGTATTATACCATAAATCATCATATAGCATAAGCCAAAATGAAACATGCTGATAATTTCCAATCTAAAATTTCAAAAACATCGATATGTTCCCATGAAACATTTTGATTTTGTTGAATTAGCATTTTCCAGTGGAAAACTGCTCCATTGAAAAAAAATTATAACACACATTGGTGTCTTCTGGATTGCAAGTTGCTATATAAAAAGCAAACTCTACACAATAGGAATTCGCCTAAGAGAGACAATTACATACATTGGTAATATTGCATAAAAAAATCTCTAATACTAAACTGCACAATAAAGTGGAGGATGGAAAGGTGAAGGTTAGACCTGGAAAAAAGCATAGATATGCCTGTGCTTAATAGCTCTCTAGCTTGTTAACTAAATACAGGGCTTCTACTGCTCTTTTCACAAGAAAAAAAACTCCAGGGCTGAGACTTGCTATTACTACAGTATATCCTCAGACTGTCTGAGCATGAATCACAGGTTGGATTCAAAGAGACTGTATGGGCAATTCAGAAAGAATAATTTCACACTAAAGGGGCCAGTACTGTGGGCAAAACTTAGGTGAGCATGCAGCACTGCATGTGAAGCAACCCCATATTACCGTGAGCATTCTGGTCTCTCATAGTGTGTGAGGTACGTGTGAAATTCCATTATAGAGTTTGCATCTCCATCATTTGTTATCCACAGAGATGGACAGGTATTTCTTGCAATAGTGGAAGGAAAATACAATATGGATAACAATTCAATTATGTTCTAAAATTCAGTCCTAGAGAAAAGTTTGTGAATGGTATAGATCATCCCAATAGGGTGCTTGCTGGTGCTATAAAAGCAAACAATGACAGGAAATGTTGGAGCCAGAATTTAAATACCAGTAAATCTGAGAGATATTAAATGATTCTGAAGCACGCAAGAGATGTTTTGAAGCATATATTATCTTTATATGTCTGGCAGAGAAAAATACTGACATCATTCACTCAAGAGACTTGATTCAACTGCACACTGGTTACATAAAAAATTGGTAGAGAGAGCTAAAAAGAAAGTTGTCATAGCTGTCTGTGTCACATTCCAATTTCAAGCACCCCCACTCTTTTTTTCTTTAATTAGTTTCTTAGAATTTTTATTTACTATATTTTTCTTAATGTTATATAAATGCTTTTCTGAGTGGGATCAATACATTCTCATTTGGCTGGGGTGGTATAACACCATCACACTTTCCTCCTCTGCCACCACCACACACGCAACTTGTTTTTAAAAGGACATTGTCCAGTAGGTTAAGGTCTTTTTTTAAAAATATGACAGGAAATATTCTTCAGATGTTAAAGATCTATTGTAAAAATTATTTGCCACTTCACCCAACACCACTTGAAATTGTTAGTGCATTGTGAACATGATGTACCAACTGTCATCCATGACAGTAGAGGGAGCAAAAGTTATTAATAAAAACCCATGTTTAGAACTGTTTTGACAGCTTTGCTATATCATCAGTAGTGCCAACTATCGTGGTTTTATCCCATTTGGTCAGAAATTGGGGGTGGGAGTGGGGGCGGGGGTAAAACCACAGCTGCTGGAATCAAGACCTAGCATACAAATCCAAGCTTTTCTTTATTTTTTAAAGTAAGTTTTTGAGCCATCAGGGTTGTGGAGAAAAGCTGGAAAATGTGACCCTAGTGTACTCTAAAGGCTCAGAAACCAGAAATAACCCCAAATTATTAATTTGAAGCTTTTGGGCTCATGATCCCTAGTGTTTCTTAGCAAGAAGTTATTCAACAAGCAGGCAGAGCTATCAAAAAGAGACTTTTATTAAGCATGCTGAGTGTGGTATTGCAGCCTGGCCTCTGCATTGCATTCCTGAGCCCTTGGTGTTCCACCAAACTGAGTCACTCCTGAAACCTGACCATCTTTATTCAGTTTCACTCATCGCCCTGCTCCTCGGACCCAAACAAATGAATGGAAAAATACACAGGAACATGGGAATTGGCATATTGGTTCAGACCTAGACCTGTCTCCAACAGTGGCCAGTATACCAGTTGACTCATAGGAAGATACAAGAAACACTGCTTTAGGCAGATGTGGGATAATCTGTCCCTCAGAGAAATCTCCTCCTAATACCGAACTATAATACTAGTTATAAATTGGCTTGAGACCTAAAGCATGAGGTTTTATATTCCTTCTCAAGCTTTATTTTAGTATTGACTATAACAATTCCGGATGTTCTTTTACTGGCTGTTATACAAAACCAAATAACAATCCTCTGTAGCATCTAGAAGCGTATGGCAACATCCAAAACTGGACTTCATGTTACCACATTATTGCCACAATAGTAGACATGTAGTAATGATGATCAGCCTGGATCTATTGCTTTATATTCAGAGCACTTAAAACATTAAGTTATTCTCAAAGTACAATAGGTAAGTAAATATTATTTCCCCCATTTTACACAAGGAAATGTAAGCGACTTTTCACTTGGTGCATCAGGGACATATCTGGATTAAAACTAAGTAGTTTCCTTGCTCATCATACCTTGCTCAACTATGGTGCTTCTCTGATAGCTGTTCAAAAATGATTAGTCTGGAAAAGCTCTGGAGATAAATATTTATTTTAATATCTTCAGATAACACCATGGACTGTGACTTTGGTCAGATCATGGAAGCTAATCAGAGATAACTTGTGCCACTACTTTCATGGAGGCCTTCATTGATTTCCAAGATGCTGCATTGTGGATTCAATGGGAGGTGTTCTACCTTCTGAGTTAGTATTAAACCAATGCCCCAGTATGGTGTTAGGTTAGTACTGACAAAAGTACTATGATTTGATTGAGATCAGGAATCAAAAGGGTGCAGTGCAACTGCTTTGCACTCCACTGCCAGTGAAATCTGGCTTAAGAGCCAGTATGGCCAGTCCTGGAAGAATCAACCCACTGTAGGCATCCTTCTGTGGTGCAGATCAACTGTACCAGCTCTGATGCCACCTCCATTCTTGCAGCCACAAAACACAGTATGGCTGGAGCACAATGGGTGTAGTTGGGGCTTCCCTGTTCATCCACAGCTGCCATTTTGGTATCTTGGGGTTCTTGGCAGCAGCATAAACTAGAGCAGCTTTCAGGCCTAGGATAAAAAGAGTGCACATATGTTTTAGGCAACCTTTGTGCTCCTTCCTAAGCTGTGCTGTGTGTACCTCAAATGTAGCTAGGGATCCTGCCCAAAGTCTTAGGATCACAGAAATTAGAGATAGAATACATCTGTTGGGTTGTCTAATCTGTGAACCCAAGCACTGCACTACCAATTCCCTACCGTACATGAACTGATGCACTCTTCAGTCTAGTTAAGCATCTCATTTGATGGGTCTTTCATCACTGTCCTCAGGAGATTGTTCCATAGCCTAACAGATTTCATTGTCAGGAAGCTGGTCTTGATCGCCTGTGACAACTAAAGATCCGGCTGTCGTCTTGACAAGAGCAGGTTAGAATCATAGAATCTCAGGGTTGGAAGGGACCTCAGGAGGTCATCTAGTCCAACCCCCTGCTCAAAGCAGGACCAAACCCAACTAAATCATCCCATCCAGGGCTTTGTCAAGCCTGACCTTAAAAACCTCTAAGGAAGGAGATTCCGCTACCTCTCTAGGTAACCCATTCCAGTTCTTCACCACCCTACTAGTGAAAAAGTTTTTCCTAATGTCCAACCTAAACCTCCCCCTCTGCAACTTGAGACCATTACTCCTTGTTCTGTCATCTTCTACCACTGAGAACAGTCTAGCTCCATCCTCTTTGGAACCCCCTTTCAGGTAGTTGAAAGCAGCTATCAAATCCCCCCTCATTCTTCTCTTCTGCAGGCTAAACAATCCCAGTTCCCTCAGCCTCTCCTCATAAGTCATGTGCTCCAGCCCCCTAATCATTTTTGTTGCCCTCCGCTGGACTCTCTCCAATTTATCCACATCCTTCTTGTAGTGTGGGGCCCAAAACTGGACACAGTACTACAAATGAGGCCTCACCAGTGCTGAGTAGAGGGGAATGATCACATCCCTCGATCTGCTGGAAATGCCCCTACTTATACAACCCAAAATGCCATTAGCCTTCTTGGCAACAAGGGCACACTGTTGACTCATATTCAGCTTTTCGTCCACCGTAGCCCCTAGGTCCTTTTCTGCAGAACTGCTGCCCAGCCATTCGGTCCCTAGTCTGTAACAGTGCATGGGATTCTTCCGTCCTAAGTGCAGGACTCTGCACTTGTCCTTGTTGAACCTCATCATATTTCTTTTGGCCCAATCCTCTAATTTGTCTAGGTCCTCTGTATCCTATCCCTACCCTCCAGCGTATCAACCACTCCTCCCAGTTTAGTGTCATCTGCAAACTTGCTAAGGGTGCAGTCCACACCATCCTCCAGATCGTTAATGAAGATATTGAATAAAACCGGCCCCAGCACCGACCCTTGGGGCACTCCACTTGATACCGGCTGCCAACTAGACATGGAACCATTGATCACTACCCGTTGAGCCCGACCATCTAGCCAGTTTTCTATCCACCTTACCGTCCATTCATCCAGCCCATACTTCTTTAACTTGCTGGCAAGAATACTGTGGGAGACTGTATCAAAAGCTTTGCTAAAGTCCAGAAATAGCACATCCACTGCTTTCCCCTCATCCACAGAGCTGGTTATCTCATCATAGAAGGCAATTAGGTTAGTCAGGCATGACTTGCCCTTGGTGAATCCATGCTGACTGTTCCTGATCACTTTCCCCTCCTTTAAGTGGTTCAGGATTGATTCCTTGAGGACCTGTTCCATGATTTTTCCAGGGACTGAGGTGAGGCTGACTGGCCTGTAGTTCCCTGGATCTTCCTTCTTCCCTTTTTTAAAGATGGGCACTACATTACCTTTTTTCCAGTTGTCTGGGACCTCCCCCGATCGCCATGATTTTTCAAAGATAATGGCCAATGGCTCTGCAATCTTATCGGCCAACTCCTTTAGCACCCTCGGATGCAGCGCATCCGACCTCATGGACTTGTGCTCGTCCAGCTTTCCTAAATAGTCCCGAACTACTTCTTTCTCCACAGAGAGCTGGTCACCTCCTCCCCATACCGTGCTGTAGAGTGCAGCTGTCTGGGAGCTGACCTTGTCTGTGAAGACAGAGGCAAAAAAAGTATTGAGTACACTAGCTTTCTCCACATCCTCCATCACTAGGTTCCCTCCCTCATTCAGCAAGGGGCCCACACTTTCCTTGACTTTCTTCCTGTTGCTAACATACCTAAAGAAACCCTTCTTGTACTCCTAACATCTCTGGCTAGCTGCAACTCCAAGTGTGATTTGGCCTTCCTAATTTCACACCTGCATGCCTGAGCAATACTTTTATACTCCTCCCTGGTTATTTGTCCAATCTTCCACTTCTTGTAAGCTGTTTTTTTGTGTTTAAGACGAGCAAGGATTTCACTGTTAAGCCAAGCTGGTCGCTTGCCATATTTACTTTTCTTCCTACACATCGGGATGGTTTGTTCCTGCAACCTCAATAAGGTTTCTTTAAAATACAGCCAGCTTTCCTTGACTCCTTTCCCCGTCATGTTATTCTCCCAGGGGACCTTGCCCATCAGTTCCCTGAGGGAGTCGAATTCTGCTTTTCTGAAGTCCAGGGTCTCTGTTCTACTGCTTTCCTTTTTTCCTTGTGTCAGGATCCTGAACTCGACCATCTCATGGCCACTGCCTCCCAGGTTCCCATCCACTATTGCTTCCTCCTCTATTTCTTCCCTGTTTGTGAGCAGCAGGTCAAGAAGAGCTTTTCCCCTAGTTGGTTCCTCCAGCACTTGCACCAGGAAATTGTCCCCTACACTTTCCAGAAACTTCCTGGATTGTCTGTGCACCGCTGTATTGCTCTCCCAGCAGATATCAGGGTGATTAAAGTCACCCATGAGAACCAGGGCCTGTGATCAAGCAACTTCTGTTAGTTGTCGGAAGAAAGCCTCATCCACCTCATCCCCCTGGTCTGGTGGTTTATTAGACCCAGTTAATTTACCAGATTCCAGTTTGGGACTTAATTTTTCAAACATGTCCACTGAGTTTGGATGCTCAACTTGAGTGATTATCACAGGTGTTGAGCTTCTACTTCCACATGAATTCAACTAAACAGGCCCTAAGTCTGTCAAATTTGGATATCCAAAAGTTGGTTTTGAAAATTTAGGCTGGAATGACTACCTTCTGTCTGTCTGAATTCTCTCAGTTTTACTTTAGTACTTTAGTCTTCTTCACTATATGATGTCCGCTCTTTGCTAATAGGTGAAGTGATTCCTTCTTATAAAGGAGAAAAATTGTGGCTGTAAGTCACTGCCCAGGACTTGAGGGGGGCAAGGGGACTAAGGAGGATCTGATGGAGGTATTGTGCCTTCCTCCAGAAACCCTGAGGGAGCATGTGTTGCCCCTCTAATACCCATGCTGGCCCAAGTCAGATGGTTGGTGTTAAGAAAGCTGGGCTCTAGCCAAGGTCCTCCTGGCCCATTTGAAGAGTACAGAAGTTGTCTCCCTTAGTCCTTGAGCCCTGGGGAGAGCAAGGATAGGATTGTGCCTGGTCCCTGCACAGGAAGTGAGAAGCTCCTTGAATCCTTTCCCAACTGAGTACTCACAAAGAGAGAAGCATAGTTAAGCCCAAAGTACTTTGGCAAAGGAAGGCACTATTCGGTGTGAAATTGGATGCTGTTATTTTAAATGCTGTGCTACACTTTAATACTTGGCTACTATATAGCCAAAGCTCATTTATTAATATACTATCTAGTTTATACCACATTCCCATTTCTTGTCATTAGTGACAGCCTAACTAAGATTAAAGACAAGAGAGTTCAGCAACTGTGATTTGGTGTTTTGTTTTTGTTTTTTCACGGTGGAGAGATTTGAGAAGCTAAATGAATTGAGAAACACATTCTAAAGGAATTTTGATTTAGCCAGCAAGGAAGTGTGGAGCAAACTATATACTATATACACTCTATCATTGTGTGCTCTCTATTTGGCTTTGGCAATAAGCTCACCAAGGAATAAAATCTATTTACAACAACTGAAGGGAAAAAGTACAAATAGAAAAATTACCATAGCAGTGGAAATTGTCTGCTCTTATATTGTGAGACTGGCTGTTCTTGGCTTCATCATTTGTAAGTTTGCTATACGAAGGGTGAATACACCCCATTATTGGAGCTGTGCACAACCTAGCCAGACCTAAATGCCAAGACATAAGCAAGTGAGAGTGAAGCATCAGTGGCAAATTGGAATCTAAGGCCTTTTGTGCTTGTTAAATGGTGGAATGATTATAATTGGAAAAAGTGATGTGCATTAGTTCTGAGTGAATGTACAAGAAATGACAAGCGTGTAACTTAATGATTACTTCACAACACTCAGGACTGCCTTCTGGTCTTCCACTGTGCAGCTCAGCCCTACAGCAGAGAAAACTGCACGTCTTCTCCAGCTATTCATGGGCATCCTCCACAGGTCACATGGAAATAACCCTGAAGCGATAAGTCTTGGTTTAGGAAGTCTGCTGCTTAAGCTTGTATAAGTCATTGTGACAGAGTTTTTTTCTCTCCCCACAAACCTTTATTTGTTGGCAGCAACTGGTCAGAGTCTTGTTTTAAATGAAGCTAAAAACTGTATGTTTAATCTCATGGGAAGTGAGGTATCAGAAATGATGCTGATCATATTTATATGATTTATTGGATGAAACCTTTCCAATGTGTTTTTGTTTCATATTCCTATACTGTATCTCATTGCCATGATATCAAAAATGCAAAAAAAGTTTCTCTGACAAACTTAATAGAATTATTTCAAGTGGATAAGAAAATTAACACTTGAACATTGTGGCTCCATTACACTTACGTTTCAGTTTTTATAATTGGTAGAAATATTTTTTCCAGAATATAAGAAGCCACAATAAAATTAACTCTCTTCCATTTTAAAATAACCTTTGATTTAGGAGAAAAGGGATTGCCAAGAATTTTCTAAGTGATAGGTATATGCTTTGTGCCAGAGTCGCATAAAGATTCAGGGTTAAATGCTCCATGAAAATATACCATACATAAATCTACCCACCAAAGTAGCAGGCAAAGTGTCAAGAGGCAATAATCTCCAAAGACAGTTTTCCCTGACAACAGGAACCTTGTCAGGGTCAGAGTTACACAGGTCCTGGATAGAGCTGAACTTGTATGTTGAACAAATAGTTTTCAAGGGATGTTACACTTTGTAATTAAGCAATACGGCCAAACACAGTGATCTCAGTCTTTCCAGTTATCCTTTGGAGCAGTGAAGCACCAACGGTAAGATGACATGGATAAAGAATGCCCAATGGTAATTCTTTTCCTAGGTGTTTTTGTAAATTTTAATATGCATTCTGTCAACTCAGAAAAATCCCATCATCTCAGGTTCCTGACCTGAATTTTTAATAGATAAATGCAAACTTGAAATTCCTTGCTACGCCACTTGGTGGCACATGATGAGGTGCAGTGTACAATTAAACTAGAAAGTTCTGGTTGGAGTGAGTATAATAGAGACCACAGTATTGGATGCATGAGTGTAATGGTGGTGTTAAAAAAACCACAACAGTTTGTACTTGAATAGCTCCATTCATCTGATGATCTTTATAACATTATTTAAAGACTCATAAGCCTGTGAGTAGCTAAATATTATACCAGTTTTACAGATGTGTAAAGTGAGGTTAAGGAAGTTGATTAATATGTCCAAGTCCACGCAGAGAGTCAGCGACAGAGCCAACAATAGAACTTGAGAGTCCTGACTTCCAGTCACTTCTTGTAACCAAACACCAGACATTTTTAGCTAACTCACCTGACGGTTCAAAGCAAGATTCCCTCATCAATTTCCATTTCCTTATAACTCTTTCTTGCTTTTATAATCAGCGTTAACAGTGCACCTAATTACTTTTTGCCTCAATACTATTTATTTCAGTTTTGCAGGAGTCCTTTTTAGGTAGTGCTCCTGAATAGCCATGAGGTTCCATTTGTACCCATTGCATTTCTCAACACCATTTTGTGAAATCTTTGGAAGGAACTGCTCTGTTTAATGGAATAGTGGAGAAAAAACTTTTGTTCTCTTTTTCATTAGTGATGACCATTTGAATATATGATTTACTGTGGAAAGGGACGTTAATAAGAAAAGCTTTTTTTACATTTATTAGTGGAAAGAAGGCCTGACAGTTGGGAAGGAGAATGTATTATAAAGATTATCGTGTAGGTAATATCCTGTATATTGAGTCTAATTACCCATTTAAAGTTAAAACAGGAGTTGTTAAGAATATAGTGAATTACTCTCTAATGATTAGTGATGAGAATCACCTAGATAATGAAATTGGTATTGAGAAACAGATTTTTAGGCAGAATGATTATCCTGTGAGATTGATTAAAAGGATAATTGTAGAACAATGTAACCTTTTCCATAATAATGGAGTTGAACTTGTTTAAGGCCATTTGTCATAATAGCTCTGCCATATCATAAAGAGATTTACCACTGATTAACAAGATATTTATTACTTACAGTAAAGTGAGGTATTGTCACACCTAAGCAATATGGCTTCAATATATCTACATCAAAAGTTAAAGATATAGTCGAACCATTTCAAGTACTTAGATGTATAAAATTCCACACAGTTGCACATTGTCTGATGTAGAATAATGTAAATAGATCATACAGTGTAATGCTGAAAAGTAGTTGAGTCTTGGGGATGAGTTTTCCATTCCCTTTGCTGTGAGGTCCGATGGGACTAACACTATAGCACTCTTTCACTTGTACTGGCAAGCTTACAAGACCAGACTGATTTTCAACAGTTGGCACAGCAAGAGAAAACATCAGACATCTTTAAGGTTCTACCCACAAGAACTTTTGAAGGAAAAAGAACCTACAGTTTGAGATGAGAACAGTTTCTAGTCTTTGTGACATTTGTGGAAAAACTGAAAAATAGAGAGAGTTTTTTTGTTTTGTTTTGTTTTTATTTCATGTGTTTGTCTCAATGGGAAATTTCCCATAATTGTTACTGAATGTGGGGAATTCTTCGAACAAGGTGCAATCTTGTGACATTTTATCAGCATGCTCAAGTAGTAAAGCATTGACAGAAAGGAATTTTTTTCTTAATTTGTTTTAGAAGGGCAGCTGGATTTTCACTTGTGAGTACAGCAGGGATGATGAAAACAGGCATCAGCCCCTCAAGGAAGCAAAATGACCACAATGATGATGGTGAAGATATGAGTCACAGACTTTGAGGAGATAAAACAAGGTGTCCAGGCTCTGTTCTCACATGTCCCTTTCACAAAGACAGACCTACTGACCAATTTTTCCCCATAGACTGCACTTATTCAGGTAATCCCATAAATTTACAGAGAATCCTCTATCTTAGCATTCTTGCTTTTTTTTAAAAAATCGCAGCACGTGGTTGATAATGAGCATGTGCACATGCAGGAGTGTGCGTGGATATAATTATTGAGTGAGAGATTGTGCCACACACTTTCAAAGAAACTGAGTAACCACCTGATCAGCATCCTGTGCAGCAAACAGGAGAAGATCAAGAATGAGCTCTCAAAACTGGAGACTCTCATACAAAACCAACCTTCTACACAAACGTCCAGGTGGCTGGACTTCACAAAAACAAGACAAGCCATTTACATTGCACACGTTACTTCTCTACAGAGGAAAAAGGACAGTAAACTATCTAAACTCCTGCATGCCACAGGGGGCTACAACAGTGGTACTCATAACTCACCCAACGATGTTGTTAATCTATCCAACCATACACTTAGCCCAACAGAAGAGTCTGTCCTATCTCGGCGACTCTCTTACTGCCCCACCATCCTCATCCACATGATACAGTTCTGCAGTGATCTGAAAGCCTACTTTCGCCGTCTCTGACTCAAGGAATATTTTCAACACACCACTGAAAAGTACACTGACCCACAGGAACCCTCCTGTCAACACTACAAGAAGAAGAATTCTGCATGGACGCCTCCTGATGGTTGAAATGACAGACTGGACTTCTACATAGAGTGCTTCTGCAGACATGCACAGGCTGAAATTGTGAACAAACAGCATCACTTGCCCCATAACCTGAGCCATACAGAACACATCATCATCCACAGCCTCAGAAACAACTTTGACATTATAATCAAAGAGGCTGACAAAGGAGGTTCTGTAGTCATCATGAACAGGTCAGATTATGAACAGGAGGCTGTCAGGGAACTCTCCTACATCACATTCTACAAGCCACTATCCTCCAATCCCACTGAGGAGTACCAAAAGAAACCACACCATCTACTCAACAAACTCCCTGCTACAGCCCAGGAACAAATCTACACAGACTCACCCCTAGAGCCCCGATAAGGGGTATTGTATCTGCTAGCCAAGATCCATAAACCTGGAAATCCTGGACACCCCATCATCTCAGGCATTGGCACTCTTACAGCAGGATTATCTGGCTATTTGGACTCTCTCCTCAGACCCTACACTACCAGCACTCCTGGCTATCTTCAAGACACCACCGACTTCCTGAGAAAACTACAATGCATTGGTGATCTTCCTGAAAACACCATCCTGGTCATCATGGCTGTAGAAGCGCTTTACACCAATATTCCACATGAGGATGGACTACAAGCTGTCAAGAACAGTATCCCTGATGAGGCCACAGCACACCTGGTGGCTGAGCTCTGTGACTTTGTCCTCACTCACAACCATTTCAGATTTGGGGACAACTTATACCTCAAAGTCAGCGGCACTGCTATGGGTACCTGAATCCCCCCACAGTATGCCAACGTTTTTATGGCTGACTTAGAACAACGCTTCCTCATCTCGTCCCCTAGCGTCCCTCCTCTACTTGCGCTATATTGATGACACCTTCATCATATGGACCCACAGGGAGGAGGATATTGAAGAATTCCACCGGATTTCAACAATTTCCACCCTACCATCAACCAACCTAGACCAATCGACACAAGAGATCCACTTCCTGGACACTACAGTGCAAATAAGTGATGGAAACATAAACACCACCCTATACCAGAAACCTAATGACCACTATTCTTACCTACATGTCTCCAGCTTCCATCCAAGACACATCACATGATCCACTGTCTACAGCCAAGCCCTAAGATACAACCGTATTTGCACCAATCCCTTTGAGACAAACACCTACAAGATCTTTATCAATCATTCTTAAAACTACAATACCCACCTGCGGAAGTGAGGAAACAGATTGACAGAGTGAGATGGGTACCCAGAAGTCATCTACTACAGGACAGGCCCAAAAAGGAAAATAACAGAACACCACTGGCCATCACATACAGCCCCCAGCTAAAATCTCTCCAGCACATCATCAATGATCTACAACCTATCCTAGAAAACTATCCCTCACCCTCACAGACCTTGGGAGGCAGGCCAGTCCTCACTTACAGACAGCCCCCCAATCTGACACAAATACACACCACAACACAGAGACACTAACTCAGGAACCAGTCCCTGTAAGAAACCCCATTGCCTACTCTGTCCCTATATGTACTCTAGCGACACCATCATACAACCCAACCACATCAGCCAAACCATCAGGGGCTCATTCACCTGCACATCTACTAATGTGATATATACCATCATGTGCCAGCAATGCCCCTCTGCCATGTACATTGGCCAAACCAGACAGTCTCTACATAAAAGAATAAATGGACATCAGGAATGGCAACATACAAAAACCGGTAGGAGAACACTTCAATCTCCCTGGACATTCAATAACAGATTTAAAAGTAGCCATCCTGCAACAAAAAATCATCAAAAACAGATTTCAAAGAGAAACTGCAGAGCTACAATTCATTTGCAAACTTAACACCATTAATTTGGGCTTGAATAGGGACTGGGAGTGGCTGCTCACTACAAAAGCAATTTTCCCTTTCTTGGTATTGACATCTCCTCATCAATTATTGGGATTGGACCCAATTGAATTGGCCTGATTGAATTGGCCTTGTCATCACTGGTCTCTACTTGTAAGGTAACTCCCTTCTCTTCATGTGCCAGTATATTTATGCTTGTATTTGTAATTTTCATTCCATGCATCTGAAGAAGTGGCTTTTTTACCCACGAAAGCTTATGCCCAAATAAATCTTTAAGTTGCCACTAAACTCCTCGTTGTTTTCACAGAATTATTGAAAACTGTGCCTATAAAATAGTTCCTCAAATACTTAAAATAGCCTTATATTAATAACATCACCGTCTAAACGATCACACACATTTTCTGGAGTAGGGGTGTAAACTTAAATTCTAAGAAATTGTTATTGTCAGTTAAATTTGTTATTTAAATTTTAAAATGTAACAAAACTATGTTATCTTGAATTGTATAGCAATGTTTTAAGCAACTTTGTGCTCAGAGGGGTTGAGGGGAGAGCTGTTGACTAACAAGCAATAATTTGTATGTGCCCAACCTTAACCTCACTTGGCATCAGAGCTGTAGTCTAAAATTGGCTTCAATTTGACCATTGCAGCATCAACCATTTGGCTAGAATAAATGTTTTCATTGGCAATGTAATTGATATTGCACTGTTATTCGTGGGGCTGATAGCTAAACCAGACTGCTGTATTCCCAAATTATTAGATAAAGCTTATAAAGAATTGTTGGTTTATTTGATATGGTCTAATGAACCTGATAATTAGTTTAATTTGATGATTTTATATTAACCTACTTTCTTTTCTTTTATTTGTTTATATTTATTTTATTTTATACATTTTGCTTAGTTATTTAGTTTAATTAATAATATATATAAAATTGGAAACCCGCGTGTTCGGACATTTCTTCCCCAGATGTCAAGGTTCAGGACCTCAGAAGTTCCAGGGTAGATTACAGAAATAATAGTGTGACCCATCTAGTGGCTGTCCACGGAACTGCTCCTACAGTCCTCATAACTGGTGTCAGAACAGAACATGATCAACTTTCCTTCAAAAGGTAATAATTTCTTTCAATAAGCAATGTTAGTTCCAGAACATTGTGTGGATACCAGCCAGTCATCCTAAACTCTGACCAATTTGCCATAGCACAATAATACACCTCAAACCTTTCTAACCCATAAAACTATGGCCAAGGTCCATATGAATAAAGCCCATTAAAGAAACACTACTCAACCTACTTCTGCATTTCTTTCACCAAAGCCAAAATTCATCCACCACACATTCAACTGGGCTCCCTTCATCAAGAGGAAAGTTTAAATCACCACCAACCACTAACAAAGTATTACTCTCAACCATAACAACCAACTCTGCCAGCTCTTTTCTAAAATGCTCCTCTTTTTCCACAGGTCTACTTTGTGGCAGGGCATATGCTGACATCACACAGATAACCATACTCTCTATCATCAACCATACGGCTGTCCATCTGTCTCCTTTTTTTCTTTCTATCCTCATGACACCCTTAGCAGTCTCTGCGCTCATGATGATAGTATCTTCATTCATTTTCTTTTTTCTCCAGACCAAAAACTTTTACATCCGCCTTTCAAGATTTTGCTTTTGCCTCTGTACTACCTAGTTTTCTGAAGACCTAGCATATAGATTTTCCTTTTAGCCTTTGCCTCAACCACCTCTCCCGACCTACCCATAAGTGAACCTACATCCCAGGTCTTTGCCGATTTTACCATTGCCTAGAAAATGGCGCATCGGTTACCTCAAACGTGGTAATATGTTTTAGATTACTCAAACACAAAGAATCCATGATACACAATGAAACTATCCCTATAAAGGTCACACAAGACTCATACCAAAGTAATCTTTACTGATTTCACATGTGGAATATCTATGATGGTATGACATGGTGCAGGGGCACTACCTAGGCACCACTATACAAAGGAAAAGGCTATCAGGAGAGACAGAAGTAGGGAAAAAGCAGGACTCTGATCCTAGCTTTCAAAAGCTAGCTTGATTCCTGGATGAGTTTTTATTTATAACTTTTTGCTTGTGTTACCTAACTTGATTTGTATTTATAATGACATGGACTCGCAGCAGCATCGGAGGCTAATGTGCTATTGTAGTGCACATGCCAATGCACTCTGTGCAACAGAGCAGGGAACTCTGTCCTGTCAGTCCTGCACAGGCTTCACTACCACTGCACAGTACAGCTGTTCCTTCTGTGAGGTCTGGATTCGTATCCTGTGCAGCACCAAGAATGCTAGCTGTACTTGACCAATCAAATAATGCTAACTAAATAATGTTAACTCAGCAGACTATTGATGGGCTTCAGAGAAGCTGCAGGGATGATCAGGAGGCCGAAGGACTAAGGAAGGGGAGAAACCCCCCATCACTTGGGACTCAACTAGACTAAATACGTGGAAGGGAGAAACAAAAAGCTTTGTAAAACTGGCATTTCCTTTTTAAAACTTGTGCTTTGGTTCATTTCTCCAGCTGTAGGTGACTGAAAAATGTTGCAGGCCTTTTGCAGACAAAAGTTAGTATTAGTGTTCTGAGACTCTGCCACAGATCTATAAACTTAATAATGCCGTTCTTTGAGGAAAACACAACAATAGCAGGTTCAGACAATGTGCAAAATACCTATCCAAATCATGGCACATACATGGATCTGAGATCTTATGCTGTTTTTGTAACAATGATTCCATTGTCACTTATAATAAAATCAGAGGGAAAGACCTTGAGAGAGAAACTGCTTTTTATTTGTTCCTGAGACTTTGATAGCATGTTGGCTGCTGTGTGATCTTTATAAAACTCAAAGGTGCTAAGTGCAGCTTGTTTCTTGAGAGTCAATGCGAGCAGGACAGACACATTTTTTGTAATAAACACCCAAAGTGCTGTGACACTTCTGTACTCAAGTGTGTGTCTTCATACAATATTGCACCAGCTCCTCAGCTGAGGATCTGGCTGAGAATCTGTTATGTGACTATGTTTATCTAAGTACTTGGCGTCCATCATTGTAGCATCTGAATGTCTCCCAAGGACTTTTAAGAACAGAAATAAAAATGATCTTTCTTCTGTCACAGACTGTAGAATATAGGCTTTTCTTTGTTTGCTTCTTTAAATCTGCATGGGGTGGATGAGAGGGTGGGTGAGCATGGTGTGGGAAGAAATTACCGAGTAAAAAATTCCAAGGAATGAGTTTTACATTTAATTCTGAAAGTGGTGAGGTCTGTGTGATATCTTTAGCTAGTCTGGGCTCAGTGGTTATGAAAGTTCTGTCTCCTGTCCTCATAAGCCTCCTCTTATTAGTTGACTATTTCATGGTTCCAGAAGAATGTAGCTGTTGTGGAAGTTCACTATCACACAAGGAGAGATTGTCTCTCAAGTAACTACAGCTATATATACACCATATACACTACACACCATAATTCTATGGTGAGTTGTGAAGTTCTTTAACTGACACTGTTTTCAGTGAGAAAGTGGTGTGGAGGCTATGATGTGCCCCCTCCGTTTTCTTTTCTCTAGACTAAACACTCAATTCTTTTAACCTTTCCTGATAGGTTACATTCTCTAATCATCTGATCATTTTTGTTGCTGTCCTCTGGACTCTCTCCAGTTTGTTCACATCTTTCTTTAAGTGCAGTGCCCAAAACTGGACACAATACTCCCACTGAGGACTCACCTGTGCTGTGTAAAGCAGAACAATTACCTCTCCTGTCTTACATACAACACTCCTGTTAACACATCCCAGAATGACATTTGCCTTTTTCGCAATAGCATTGTACCATTGACTAGTATTCAATTTGTGATCCACTATAAATCCCAGATCCTTTCCTGCAGTACTATTACCTAGCCAGTTATTCCCCATTTTGTATTTATGCATTTGGTTTTTCCTTCAAGAATGCAATACTTTTCCCTTGTCTTAACTGAATTTCATCTTATTGACTCCAGACTAGTTATCCAATTTATCAGAATAATTTGGCTGGCCCATTCAGTTCTACCCCTCATGTTGGTGGTCTAAGAATACTAACATATCTGTGTCCC
This sequence comes from Mauremys reevesii, assembly GCF_016161935.1. Taxonomy (NCBI): domain Eukaryota; kingdom Metazoa; phylum Chordata; order Testudines; family Geoemydidae; genus Mauremys; species Mauremys reevesii. The sequence continues at coordinate 43,742,958 of NC_052633.1, read as the reverse complement.
CCTTGGGGTGGGCAACTGAACCCTAGGCACCTGAATAGGAGTGAAACTGCCCTTTGGCCTCACTAGCATCATTTTCTGGGTCCCATCTCTGTTTCCAGTTGAGGGGATGAGTGATGGGCCACATGCTGGAAGCATGGAGCCTTGACTCCGTAACTGCTGTGGACATCACTATACCACAACCATTTTTATTGTCTGCTGTTTAACTCTTTGTCCTCACTTACATGCATGCTTTGGGCAGCTATGTGGTCTGGCTTTGGTACACGGGCAGCAGTCAGACATATGGCATGTCCATCAGACAGATGTATAGAGAGGGCGGAGAGTGCCCCCACACAACCATTGGCTGCAGCCAGGGAAGTTGGCAGGCTACAGCCTATTGCTCCTCAGAGGAAAAAAGGCATAATTCAGAAAGGAGGGTGACCTCAGACCAGTAAAACAGGGATACCAAGGCTGCTAACAACTCAGAAGGGGAAGGGCTTGCCCAGCTAAGGGGAAGCAGCCAGGGCCTGGTCTTTCTGGTATGTCAACAACAGAATTGTTTACTATGGTGCAGTCAGTTACACCATGCAAACCTTTGGAAGTCAGGGATCTTGCATGAGGTCAGTGGGAGCAGAATCTGGAGGCAGTGGCAGGGTGCTGGAACAATGTTTATAGTGGGAGTGCTGAGAGCTATTGAACCAAACTATAAACCCTCTATATAATGGAAACCACTTCAAGCCAGGGAGTGTGGAAACACCCCCAGCACCTTCGTTACAGCACCTATAGGCAGTGGAGATATCACAGGGGACACTGAAGGCAGAGCTTGACCTGCAGAGCCTCTGTTACAGGGGCTGGTGCATGAGAAGGGTTAATGAGAGAACTGATTGCAGGGGATAAGCACTGGGTGCAGGGCTGTAGACAAAGGGGGAAGGCAAACGCACTTGGGGGAGGCATCTAGCAGGGCCACAGGGATCAGTATAAAGCCTGGAATTAGTTAACACATTCATTAGTGCTTTGGGAGAAGCAGTTAGAGCTCGCTAATGAACCTCATCAACCATCCTGAGCTAGGAGTCACAGCAAATCCAGTGGGATCTGAAAAAAAGAAAACTGGAGGGGGTGTCAAGGGTGGAGAGACCATGGATGAGGGCAGAAAATTCCAACTGAGATTCTGTTTGGGACAATGCAGTTTGGTCATCTGGGGACGGCCATGCCTCTGTGGGACAGAGAGAGCAGAGGTTCAGTGATGCAGAGGGAGAGAGGGGGCCAGGAGTCAGACATGGACTCACAGCATCCGAGACTAATGTGCTATTGTAGTGCACACGCCAATGCACTCTGTGCAACAGAGCAGGGAACTCTGTCCTGTCAGTCCTGCACAGGCTTCACTACCGCTGCACAGTACAGCTGTTCCTTCTGTGAAGTCTGGATTCATATCCTGTGCAGCACCAAGAATGCTAGCTGTATTTGACCAATTAAATAATGCTAACTAAATAATGTTAACTCAGCAGGCTATTGATGGGGTTCAGGGGAGCTGCAGGGATGATTAGGAGGCCAAAGAACTAAGGACAGGGAGAAACCCTCATCACTTGAGAGTCAACTAGACTAAATACTTGGAAATGTGTCATCAGGAGCAATCCTGCTATGGTCCCAGGGAGAGTGCACGGAGGGGTCATAGGTCCAAGGTGTCTGCCTATTGCTGTGCACATTGTCATATGTGGGGGAGCATAGGGATGCGTGAGCTCTGTGTTAGTATTTGTAGAATGATGTCCTTCACCTCAGTAACTCAGCAAGCTCTGTTAAATCACAGCAGGCCCATGATCTGACTTTCTTCCCTGCTCCCTGGGACAGCCGAAAGAATAGATTTTCTACTTTCCTCTGTCTGTCCATCCAGCTCAGACTCCCTTATCTCCCCAGAGCACACCTGAGGACCAGTTTTGGAGCCACAGAACAAGGGTCTGTTACAGAGCACCAAATCAAACCAGAGAACAGGGTGAATTATTCCCTACTTACCTGTCTGTAATGTGTGGAAAGAAAAATCTGGTATCATGAGGGACTTAAGTCTGGGAGACATCTGCTGGAGGTCTCATGCAGACAGTAGCAAAACATCAATAGAGTTTCTAAAAATGATAGATGAGTTTCTAAACACAGGAGGTATTTGCACCCAACATGGGGATAATTCTATACTGGACCTCATTATGATAGATAAAGATGAATTAATCACTGGACTGGAGGTTGGTTGTTGCCATGGGACCAGTGATTGCAACCCGATTATATTCAATGTGGGCAAAGAGAGGACAGTCCCAACCAGTAATTTTACACAAACACAAATACCGACACAGACACACTGCTTCAAAAGGGCTAATTTCCCAAAGCTGAGCAAAAATGAGAATGAAATTTATTGGGAGGAAAAATTTAGACAAAATCTTAGTAACATCTCTCTATTATAAAACAAAATCTAACATTTTTCTTCAGCACATAAAATGATCACCAATGATTTTCTCATGAGCAATCTTTCTCTTTCTTCACCTACAAGTATCTAATCACCAAAAATTTAGCAGAACAATATTGGATACTAGATTGGCCAGTCACCAGACAGAACAATGAATATAATCACAAATTAATAATTAGATTTAGATGAGTGTTTTGTTCTTTTAGTTCCCATCTAATCTGTAGAAGTGCCCATTTTAAACTAACTGATTTCAAAACAAAAACCCGGAATTACGAGGATCCCTATTTCAATAGGTGTGCAATGTACAGTATAGGGGGCATGTGGGAGTGACACACATTGAAATACGTAGCACATCATTAAAAATTGTTACTAACTTTAGAATAGTTGAAACCTAAAATGCCCTTTGAATATAATTTATTTACAATACCCTCTCTGTATTTTAGGACACATAATTAGGAGTCAGGAGATCTGAGTTTTAATCTTCCACAGACTTGCTGGTAGACTTAGGCAAGTCACTTAACATCTCCATATCTCCATTACTTACAGTGCTTACTTCTCCTGGGTGTTATGAGATTTAGTTTCATATTGTCTATAAAGCACCTTGAGATCCTGGAATGAAAAGCACTGTAAATGCAAGAAAAGTATTAGATACATGCATTATTATTATTTTATTTGCTTGCTCTCCTCTAGAGAACATTTTAACTCTGGTATTTACATTTGAACCTTGCATGAATTGCTATCTGTCTTTAGAACTGCTCTTAAAGCCATTGTAGAGGAAAACGGAGCACTCACAAACACTCAGACCTTTCCTAGTACCTTCCAATTCTTCAAGGTGCTTAGTGTCTCTTGAGCAATGCTGAGCACTCTCAGATCAGACTGAAGCCAAAGTGAACTGAGGGCACTCAGCATTCTACAGGATTGGGCCTTAGAGCTTAGTTACCAATACTGCTGTGAGTAGGAAGAATATTCTGGTATTGGCATAGAAATAAGCATAATTCTCAATTCCCATCTTTAGTCACTTCTTAGACTCCTATAGACCAGATATGCATCCATGGTTACATTTTTTTTTATCCTACAGGTACTCATCAGCCTGGTATAACAACCAGGTCCTATGTTCTTTAACACCATCAATTTCCTCAAGCAGCTAAACTAACTGCTGCAAACCAGCAAGAAGGTGGTGCCACGTCATTGAAAGTGTCAAAAGAAAATATTTTTGTATTAATGGATATTCTAGACTTACTGAATCCTGAACTCATTCATTATAATATCCTTTCTCCCTCATTTTTTTGAAAACACTAAAGGGTCCCAGGGGTCATATTTTTCATTTATGTCATTTCTAGCCCGGCGTTTGAGAAAATGGTAGAGTGGGAGATGAGCAAAGAGAAATCAGAAGGAGCTAGATCCAGCTTACTTGGAAAACTAAGAAACTGGAATGGTTTATAAAGGGACATGCTGCTGTTTGGGGGACTTAAACTTGCAATATTTAACCAAGCATCTCCTGATGAAGCAATTTGAGCAAAAGGACTTCTTCCTAGAAACCTGCTAAGGGCACTTATAGAATGCAGCAAGGGAAGGAGGAAGATCATCATTTTTGGTCTTGAGTATAATGTCCAGGGAATCACCAACCTGTTTGCATGCTATGAAAACCATTGTCCTGAGGTTTACTTGGATAGAAAATTGTGCAATCCAAGGGTTTAGTCAAATAGCCACAAGTGAGGAGCTCAGAACAGACACAGTTAATTTAATGACATCATGTGAAATGTTATCACAGGCACTGACATTACTCTCTCCTCTAGCTGGATTACCATTTGAATTAGGCTGTTTTACAAATGCATGAAGCCCCCAACTGGATACAAGACAGAAAGGAAGGAACTACAGAGAGTCCCTTCCATTTTTCCATCCAAAAAAATCTTTTGGGGACGCCTTTCATTCCAGGGGAATTGTGGTGCAAGATCAACTGTAGGATCAAGTTTGAGAGCAGAAAGCCAGGATCCCTGAATGTCCAATGAGAGACTATAGTGCCTGTCATCCTGTTTGATCAGAAGCAACAGTCAAGAAATTTCTGTGCATTATAATGCAAAATATGCTTAATTTTGAATACCTTCTCTTCAAAGAGATACTGTTATAGCCTAGAGCTACCCAAAAAAACAAGGAAACTTTTTTCTGTGCACATCTACTGAACATTGGGATTTGAGGCAATTCTGGTCCGCACTGGCATTTCTTTTAGAGGGCTCTGACACCAACACTCTCTAATCTAATTATCCATCTTCAAAGTCTGGGGGAATAAAGAGTTATGGGGAGGCGGAGCACAAGGCTTGCCCTATCAAGTTGTAGAACAACTAATCATTGGAGATATTACTGTTTTCTTGGTTTTGGAAATAATCAGGAAATATGTCTTTGTTCTGATTTATGTTTGCTCCGTCATTTGTTTTTCTTTTCCTAACCTTTACAAAAGCTCTCTAACTCTCTCTTCCCACCAGTTCAGCTTTTAAGTAATTCAGATCTCATCTTAGGCGATCCCTACTCCTTCTGGCCTCCTCTAAAGTTCTCCATTCTCTTTGCAATTTTCCTTAGCCCTTTCCAAACCTCTCTGATCCTCTGTGTTCCTACACCTTCTTCCTAGTAGTCCCTACTTTTCTACCATCCTAAGCTTCTCAAATATCCTTCTGACTTCCCTCAGACTTCTCCATTATTGAGACAGAATGATGAAAGTCTGTCATAGTGCTGTCTCACTCGAGAACAGGAGGTGTCTGAGGGAAGCCTAAGAAGGCCTGAGGGAGATTTTTAGGGTAGTAGCAAAGTAGAGAAGGCTGTGACAGAGATGACAGAAAACAGGGAGGTAAAGTCATCCTAGACACTAAAAGAGATATTCCATTCCTTTTCAGAGTTAGATTGTTAGTAGAGATATCTACTTGAGACATGACAAATGGCACTCAGAAACCTTTCATTTATCCGAGCACACCATAATAATCATACTATTATTATTTGTTTATTTATGTTAGTGCCCACTATGTGTCCACTATGTGCTAGGCAGCTTCCAGACACTCAAGGAGAGAGGCAATTACAAATCAAGAGCAGACCGACAAGCAGAAAACGGTAAAGGAAGGGGAAACAATATGCAACCTATTTCTAAGTCAACTCAATTAACTGTGAGCGGCACAACTGAAGTAAGCATTTGAGACTCAAATGTATTGAGGGTAGGAGCCTTTTGGATGAGTACAGGGAGACCGTACGACATACAGGAGGCCATGCAGAGGGAAGCATGCCAGTGACCATGTAAGAAGCTGACAAATAGGGAGATAACATTGGGGACGTTGCTGAAGCAGAGAGGTTGGTATGGAGAGGCAACTGAGAGATTGACAAGGGAGGATACATAGGGACCATACCCACTGATACCCCTTCAAGAAGTACTGACCAGTACTAGAACAGTAATCCAATTAACAATATGGCCATATGTGCTCTAGTTAAAGTGCATCTAAATGAAACTGTTGTAATGAAAATTGACAGTTTTCTTTACAGTACTGTTATGCAGGTCTTTCACACTTAGAAGTATTCATCTTTATCAACTTTACATGTGCTTAAAATGTCTTATTTAAGAAAAATATATAGTTGACAATAACAGAGTAATTACATAGTCATTGCTTCAATCTGCCTGTATAAATCATTGTGATTTAACCTACAGTAGTAATAAAAATAAATGATATTGTTTTTGGTTCATTACTGCTGATCTAATAAAATGTAATGAATTAAGAAATTTCCTAAGTGAAATAGTCCCATAAAAATAACAATTTACTAATGGTGTCTTAGCAACCTATGTGAACTCACTATGAAGAAAATAAGTATTTTTAATAAAAATAATTTTTCACTTGGAAAACATTTTCATTTTATTTCAGTCCTAGTTTTAAGGCTGTCTGTCCGATATGTGGTCTCCTTCAGAGAGCTCACCCTCTCCCTAATTCAGACTCACCGATTTAGCATGCCATGTAAGGGTGGGAAATCATATGGTATTAAAAATTACAGTGAAACGGATTTCATACTATGAGTAGAAGCCATGGGATCTCATATATAGATAGTACAGGGTTTCTTTTAATGGCAAGAAAATTGTCAAACCCTTGCACAAAAAGATCCCAGTGAACAGAAGGTTACTGCCATCATAGATTCGACTAGATTCTTCCCCAGGTGAAGAGAAGTACAAAATGTACCTGTACCAGTGAAAAACAGAGTGCCCCGCAGGCAGGGGTGGCTCTAGAAAATAGGCTGCCCCAGGCAGCGCGGTGTGCTGCGCCGCCCTTCCTCGGTCCCCCCGGGGTCCCCCCCCCCTCCCCGGGCGCTCCTCGCAGGCAGGTCACCGCGGCAACGCGCGGACGGACCCTCCACGGGCACGCGGGGGCGGGGGGGTCGCGGGCGGCTCCGGCGGGCTCGCAGCCTGAGCTGCCGCGCCGGGAGGTCCAGCCGAGCCGCCGCGGCGCCAGCGCCCCCGCGCCTCAGGTTGCCCGCAGGAGCGTCACTCCTTGGATAAGGCAGTTTGTGTTTCTACTGCTGTCCTCTCTTTTGGGTCCTTCCAGGGAGAACAACTTTAATATTCACCCCATAGGAGCTTCACTTTTTAAAGGCTGTGGCAGGGATGCAAGGAATCAATTCATGGCTGTTCTGGCAATGCCATCCTCCCTGTCTAGACCTACCCACTTGAGTGGCTGCAGGGCCCCCCATGGAGGGGAAATTTCAAGCATCTTCACATGCCACAACTGGGCAGGCTTTCTCCATCAGAGGCCAGCTCAAGCTGACACACACACAGGATGTATCTATATGAAGGCCCTGGAAACAAGTGTTTGGCAATATCAACTTGACAGTGACACCAGGCCCACTGAGTTTTACCTTGATTTCAATGGGGCCAGGTGTGACGCTGTATGGAATATGTGCAACACTTTATGATATTGTTGATACTAATATTATAAAATTGCAAAGAATCTGACCAGATATGCCGTATGAGGTATCTGCGAAAATGTTATAATTTGTCAAGTATGATCATCTTTTTTAGATGTTTGTATCACATTTGTATTATGAGTTATAGATCTGTATGGTATAGCTGTATTTCCAAACTTGTGCTGTGTTTCTGGGTGACACCCTCAGACAGTTTGGCATTTTCAGTGAGGGCTGCCTCAGGACTTTGCCCAAAGAGTCCATCACCACACTTCTTGTTCAATCATATATGTACCACATTGGCAGGCCATACCACAATCTTAACGACAAGAAGAATGAATAGTCCAGAGATTGCTCATAATAATTTTAGGAGCTGGCTATGCAATGCTCTACACCAAATGAGAAAGTAAAGTGATAAGTTGCCCTTTTGGATGCTTTTCTGCAGATCACTGAACTGCCACTTGCAACAAGTTCTTATCCCATCAGCATATTAGGGATCCAATCCTACAGTCCTAATGCATGTGACCTCGCTTTGCTTGGATGAACTGGAAGTTTATCCAAGTAAACACTGCAGAGTTGTTCATTTTTATTCCCTCAAAATGGAAAGGCTAAACTATTTAAAACTAAGCACTTCACAAAAAGTGAAGATGCTTCATCCTAGCCAGGGATTCCAAAATGGAACTCTGTGTGTCATGAAAAAGAAATCATAAATTATAAACTGAGCCCTAAATATTGGAGGCATTCTTATTTACTTAAGAAGACATGAACAAATTTTTATTTTAATAACTGAGAAATTCAACTCAATATAAAACCTTTTAGGTAAAAAATAAAGCATTAGTGTGATAATGTTATTAAAAGCTTCTGAAGCCTTTGTGGGTCTGTAGAAAACAAAACCACTAAAACCTCACACCATTTAAAATTAGTTGGAGACTAAATGTTTTGTAGAGCAAATGGATCAGTTTTCTTGAAAGGCATGATTTAGAGAACCTCTGGATTAAGCTAAAGCAGAGGATCATCTTGAGTTCTGTAACTATGGATTTCTAAACGTCTGGAACAAGTTATTTCCCAATCCCTCACTGACACCTATCCAAGGATGAGGGAAAGATCGACGAACAGCAGATGGAGGAATAAAAGCTAGAGTTTAGGAAACTAGAAAAGCATCTAAGTAGCTGGTAACAGGCTAAATGGCATGGAATTCAGTAATACCTATATCTTTGAAAGGGCAGAATGTGTACTGACAATTGCAGTCCTAAACTACAGAAATCTCTCCCCATACCTGAACAACAGGAAAAGCTTGATTAAGGTAACTGGAGGCAGGAACTAACTACCAAGAGGACTGAATAAATAGCAGCATGAGAAAAAAGGACATTTTTCATATAATAAATATTTATATTAACAAGAATATGCTGTAGGAAATAACCCTGCCATGGCAGTTGAATGAACTAGGGAATACAAGAATGTTTGCCAATTGTTATTTATATAATTTCCAAGAGACATATACTGGAGGCATGATTTCTGACATCCTCATCTAACTAGCATTAGCTATGAGGGCCCACGTGTCATGTCAGCAGCACACACTAGCTGGCAGATGGTAGATGCACTTACTATTCCTATGTGAATAAACAGCGGAAAGCATCTCAGTGCACTGCCCAGGCTCTCTCCATGGGATCCCACTCATTCTGCTAGGATCCCTGTGGCAGAAGACATGTCACAAGAACCCCGTGAAGATGGTTTACTATCACTGCACTAGCCAGGCTGGGTTTGTAGAAGAAGTCTTCCTACGAGTAGTGGGCTTTTAATACTTGCTACTATCTGAAGCATTCAATTTAATCTTCTCTGGTCAACTATATCATTGCTTTTTTTTCCTGAAAAGGGCAGTAGAGGTATAAATATCTGTCAAATTCCATGCATTACAAAAGGATCCAAATTTAAAATGTCAGATACTAATCAAACAGCCACTGCAGTGATTACCGTACATCATAAACACTGTGTAGGAAAAGACAGGGAATTGCAATCAAATAGGGAAGCTAAAACTTCAGTAGAGAAAGGGAAGAAAATCCCTCGGTTCTGTTTACATGATGATGGTTGAAGCAATCCCTGTATACCCAGTCTGTAAAGCACTTGGGTATCCCCAGAGAATATAGGGAAAGAGGAAGGATTGTCAGGCATGAGGAATCATGAAGAGAAAATTTACATGAACATTGTTTGCACTAAATTCACCCCAAATTTTCCTATAGTTTTCTTAACGTAAGAAAAATAGGATGTCAAAAAATTCAGAGACAGAAGGTGGTCATGAAATCATCTAAGTCCATTTCCTCAAACACACACATATTTAAAGGATGTATGATCCAAGAGTACCTTTTTGGCTTAAGAATCTGAATCAGCTCATGGTCAGATATGTTCATCTATCTTAGCAATAATTGACAAAAAAAATTAAAACTGCAGCATATTCTGAATATATGAACATTTGCTTTGCTATTTAATAGAGATAATAGAAGCATTGGAAGCAACAGAATCAAGGGAATTAGAGGAAATGCTCATTAAAACAAATTTAAAAGGTCTAATGATTAAAATATTGATTAATTAGCCAAACATTGATTAACAGTCACACTTTATCAACTACAAAGGTTCTAATTACTGCACCATTATTCCATGGATTGACCTATTCTCTCTTGTCACTTACGATGAAGAAAAATTTTTATTAAGTGGGTTTTGGATTTTTGACCTGTAAAATTTTAATAGGGAGTGCACTGAGTGTCGTGTGTGGTTTGGCATTTTAGTCACTGAGGGACTGATAGTTACTGTCTCTACTTAACCAAAGGCACCAAAGTGCAATAGGGATGTGAATACCTAGGGATTAAAGCCCTAACAACTTCATAATCATGGAAAAGGGAGATTATTTGCAACTGCAAGAAATCCACCTCAGTAAAAGAAGAAACTATATGCCATCACCCTGCTCTTTAATAACAACAGAGTACTTCAATGGTGTATAGGAGACCAGATTCAGGTTACCCAGACTCCTTTGTGGAATGCCACAGTTTAAAAAAGAACCATAGAATGGGAGTCCAGTTCATACACTGCCCAATCCTTCTTAATCCGTTAAGGCATTTTCTAGAACACTCCACCTGCCAAAATTTGTCCAAAGGCCAACAATTGGCCACCTCTGCCATAGAAAAATAAAAGAAGCTGAGACCAATATATCAGTTCCTTAGAAATTATTGCTCATAGCAGCAGCCCATACCTAAGAAAATGGTCTCACATTCAAAATATTTTCAGCAGAAAATTTATGGATTTCTCGCTCAAGACTATCTTGCTGATTTCAATAACTGTCTATTTAAATCTGTTGATGTAGCGTTTAAACCTTGCTTCACAAAAGAAAGCAACTAATACACACCCGGGGTTACACTCTCAATATAACTGTCTAAAGTGATGGTGTGGATTTACTTCTGATGAGATCAGCTCTAAGGCCAGAAAGCAGATTTATAGTGTGAACATAAATGAGTATGGTGGGGGAGGAGGACATTTTGATCATACATATGCTTGTCAGGCAAAATGTGCTCAAGACCTTATTGCCAAATAAGTAACAGAGAGTTAGTTCCTCACAGCCAGTGGAAAATGACATCAAGAGGACAATTCAGAACAGAAGCATTAGGCTGACAAGATCAACAGCCAGAGCCTGGGAAAGGGCCAGGATAGAAGGGCTGGCACTCAGATGCCACCACAGGAGAGAATTTCCTTCAGGCTAAGCTTCTGGGTCCTGCGGAGGGGCAACGTTTTAGAACTAGTCAGATTATTCTGTAGCAGTATAAAGGAAAAAGAGCTGGTGTTGTGCCAAGATCTGAAATACCTTACAGTATCTGCTGTCTGAATAATGATGAAATAACTGCTTCGCATGGAAAACTGTACTCAACAGCAACCTATGGAAACTGAAAGAATTGCATACCGAACTGTTACATTTCCTTGACCTTTCCACTCCATCATCTCACTCTATTATCCATTTTAAACAAAACAATACCTTTACCCCCACTCCAGCAAAACAAGAACAATTTTGTTTCCATTATATATTATAGCTTCTTTACTACCTTCTTGAATTTTACACCAGAAAGCTTTGTTACACTTACATTACAAATATAACTTAAATCCACAAATGCAAAGAAATTTACAGCCTAGCCAGACAAATCTACCTATTTCTTATATTGGTATGTCAAGATTTGAGAGTTTCTTTAAGTATATTTAATCAGAAAGATCATAGTCTGGAACCTTTGGTGGACTGTGTGGTCTTTTAGGGTGACACCTTTTACATAGGCATGTGCTCACAGCGATATTGGTGGGAGTTGTATGCATGCATTCTTAAGGCAACGATATAAAGTTTTTGGATGAATGCTGGAAACCAGAAGTTCCCCTTTTTACTAGGCTCTGTCTTACACTACTCCCTCATCCCCTCTTAGAACTGAGATTTGAAAACTCAGCTGTCACTATGGTGTTAAGTACTGAATTTCAGCTTTGGCCCTGAATTTATTGGGACCAGATTGCTCTCCACAAGGCAGCTGAGACAGACAGAAGATTCACCCTGGAGGAAGGCCTGGGTCAAAGTAGCTTCATATTTCTGCTGAGATTCCACAGAAGGCCCACCGGTTGAGGCTGCCCAGAAGAGATGCTGAATAAGTGCATCTCCCAGCTGCCCTTCCCACTCCTTTTGGTCTGGTCCTGCCCACTTTCAGGGCTGCACAGCAGAGTGGGGGGAGCAAGTGGCTCACAACATAGTGCCCCCCATTCTTGGCTGATTTTCTTCCTCCACAGGCCTGGAGCTTGGATTCTGCTACCCAAAGTCAATGCTACTGTACATGACTTCATAATGGGTCGTTATTTTCCTTGGGTTCCTATTTCCCTACCCCAATTTTTGAAAACTACCATCCTAATCTGCCCTTATGTGCATACATCACTCTCATTAAAATCAAAAGAATCCTGTGCAGGCATCAAAGGACAGAATCTGATCCTACAGTGAAGAGAAACACAAAACAAGAAGGGATTAACAAAATGCCCCTCCAGCAGCGTATCAGACTCTGTTCTCCATACATTTGTTTCTATTGCAACAATAAAATACAACTGCTGCTTGGTGGCAAATACATGCTGTGGTACCAGGGCAAACTCATGGACTCACATATGTGTTACAGACACAGAAGACATAACGCTTAGACTTTATGGATATGTCAAATCCTGTTTAGGGAGGGCTTAATCCATGGATTATTGACACTCTTAGCTGTGATACTCCTTCAAAGCCATATTAATGCCATTGCGTGAACATCTGTTTTGAGACACTTTGTGCATATAGCACTATACAGCAAAAACACCTTGGTCTAACTCGCTTCTGTGAATGTGTGCTAACTGTCTCGCACTGTCCAAAAGCACTTGATTGATCCACATTAAAAACTAGTCATCAATATCATTTTAAAAACAAGTGATATTGATTTACAACAGCACCAAAAAGATAAAAGCAGTTAACACCACACAACCCTCATGTTTCTGTATGTCTGTATTACATAACTGACCAATTAGAGAGCTAAGCTAGGTGACATAATATCTTTTATTGGACCAAGTTCTGTTGGTGAAACAGAGCTTTCGAGCTACACAGAGCTCTTCTTCAGGAGCTCTGAAAAGCTTGAAAGCTTGTCTGTCTCACCAGCAGAAGTTGGTCTAATAAACAAGTGGATGAGGTGTAATATCTTCTCTCTAATATCCTGGGACCAACATGGCTACAACACCGATCCAAATAACTGACTAACATGAGTTCAGATTTTATTTATAAATATAACCCAAGATCTTTCTACCCAGTCAGTCCACAGTGACAGTGGGAACAGGACTTTCCATTCATATGTTGCCCCCATCAACACCCATTCAGATCCTCTGGTGCTAGATGCCCAGGATAGGCATTGTGAGGCGTGGCCTACAGATAGCGGACATATATGCATGTATACATCCCCTCCCCAATCCAGAATTTACAACTACAAACACCTTCTTTTCCTCTCCTCTTGAGAATTATTCAGGCACTTGGTGGGCACAATATATGTATGGTCACTAATGGCTAGAGTACAGGCTAAAAATAGAAAGTTTCTTGTTGCCATTTAGTTAGTTCTTCATCTAACTCTATTTTCTGTAGTGGTTCCTATACAAGGTCTGCAAAAACTTGCCTGCATTGGTTTGATATTGTCTGCATACAAGAAATGGAAATTCCTTTGCCAGTGTGTAGCTTTGCTGATTCAGAATAGATTTTTAATATTAACTTATAACACAAGTTTCATGTATTTAACTGAAAAGCTCCAGTCCTTTTGCTTTAAGATTTTCTTGTTTTGTGTCTGAATTCACATACACTGCATTCGATTTCCTACTACTAGTTTTATTGCATGTTTCTGGATAAGTTTTGTCTAGTAGACAAAGTAAGGGATTTGTATCCTATCCACAAGCCAAATTCTGCCAAGTATGTAAAAAAGTGGTTCATATCTTCTCCTTTAAAAATGGGCACATGTACAAGTTTCAAAAGCAGCATTTATATTCATCTGTTCATACAGACCTTTGCAAATCTAATCATTTGGGGTGAAATTTGCCCCTGTGCACAGGAACAGCATAAAGCTTATGTGCCATGTAAGTGTTCAAAATAGGATTTGTGGGACATTTACATACTGCATACACTTTGTGCTGGCTCTCTTCATGGAGTGAATTTCACCCGACAAATGAATAACCTGTGCATGTGCGGAGGGGAGACAGGACAGCTGTGGTATCTCTGATACTTTTGTGTGGTAACGGTTGGTAAAGCCTGACTTCCTACTGGCAACCATTATAAATTTAAAGTGTTTATACAAAGGCCCTTAAGAGCAATGATGCCTTTGGGGATAAAAATCAATGGCTGGATTTTCAGAAGATCCATAGCTCCCACTGACTTTATTCAGAGCTGCCACTTATTCATTAAAAATTTCCTGTATTTAATTTTGTTTGTCTAAAACACCAAACTGACTGCAAAGGAATACAAGCCCTTAAAATAACAGACAGAGTATATCAAAACAATACATACTATGTGCTCATATAATGTTGGTAATGCCTACTTTCCAATTTTTAATACAGTGAGTATTCGTTTGAGACAAATATAGATCACCACTTGAAAGACCTGTTGCAATCAGTAGGGTAGAAATCTGTCACTCAAACTGACACAAAAACAACAATTGGGGGTAAAAAAAAACACAAATAACTGATTAAAACATATTATGGTTTTGTGCAAACACAATGGCCAGGGAATTCATTATTTAAGGCTATTGTGCCATCCTTACTCTAACTCCTGTCCAGTGTCTTCCTTCCCCGACAATAGGTTGATTTTACTCATGCCTAACTTTGAATCTTTTGGCTTTGATCGGTTTGGCATATAAACTTAGTGTTTTTAAAACATTTTTATTGGGTTTTTTTGTGTTTTTTTAAAACCACGTACTAAGAAAAATATTTAAGGAAATTTCTCACATTTTAGTGTTTTGGCAGTATAATGGGGATAGATAGCAACTACTTTGTGTTACAAATTTGAATGTGAAATTTCAGAAAACCTCCTTGCATTAAAAATGAATTAACTGTGTGATTATTAATTGTGCATATTCCAATCCCTTTGTGCTGTACTGCATGTTTCTTGAATCTCATTTGAATCCTTTGGCTAAGTAATGTGTCAAGGGGGGTACTAGCCTGAATGACTGAGTTATTTAAAAAGCAGGACAGCACTTCCAGATTAGAATACCAATGAGTGGGGTTAAAAAGGCTCTACTGTAGTTGGAGGGCAGCTCTCAGTCTGAGAAGTACCTGAAAAGGACCTCTATGGACTAATTTTCAGAATCACATTGTAATGTGGGCTCATGTCAATCATCAGAACAGACAGCTTCATCCCATGATATAAACTAGTTATACATTCAAGAGCTGCCAGAGGATCTTCATTAAAAAGGGACTTAGCATTAAAAGAAGAAGGTTGTTTTATTATAATACTTCAAACACAGTTTTTTGTTTTATATGTTCTCAGAAATCTTTTTTGTTCTTCTTCACAATATCAAAAAACAGCCACAGAAGAAGCAAAAACATTAAATATTCCAATTTTTAATAGGAATCAAGGTAGCTTTCGGGTTTAAGGCATTAAAAATCATATACATTTTTCTAAATATATTCATGCCTTTGAATAACAAAAAGAAATCTCTAGATGTAATAGGAGGATGTTTTTAATCTTTTGTGAGAAGGGATTTGCAAAGCTGACTACTCATGGTACAATATCTACTGGCAAAGTATATCAGTGAGAGCTTTATACATATAAATTTGTATAAAACCTTTGGGCTATCCACAAGCTTCTAGATACCAGTTAGATATTACAATCCATGTCATTAAAATTTAATATGATTGTGTTAAGAAGAAAATATTAACAATATCCTTCTAAGTAAATCATTGACACAGTAATCTAGTATTTCAAGAAACCTTAACAGAGGTTTATTAAAAAATAAATAGATAAATGTATCTATTTACCTATATGTGTGTCATTTCAAAGAACCTGATTTAAATATAATTTCACAAGTCATGCAACTTCTTCAAAGTAGCTTGGGTATTTTGATCGAAAATTGCTGCTCCTTGCCTACTCCATATACAAATATAAATTCTTTGTAAGAATGTAATTGAAATGAATAGATAGGTTTTCATAAAGAGAAAATGTACTCGAAGTTCTTATATTGTAGAGTATAATTATTTTGGGTTTTGTCTTTTTAAATTACAGTTGTTATACTGAGCCATTTTCAATACTGAGAGGAGACTTCCATTTCCAGCATAGTTTTTTGTCAAGTTGGCTTCATTAATGAAGACACATACGAACTTAATAACAATAATACCTAGCATTTATACAATCTAGTGTTTTCAGTCTTCAAGTCTTCTATTTACAATTATCTGATTTAATTAAATAATTAATAGGCTTTTCTATGGCCCTCATTACCATAAATAGCTAAGCACCTCAACTCTGTGAAGTAAGGTATTATTATCCCTATTTTACAGATGAGAAACTGAGACACAAAGATCCACACCCTTACTCACATTGAATAGCACTTTACTCTATGCATAGCCCCATTGAAGTTACTCCTAGAATAAAGTGGTGATAATCGTGGGTTGGGGAGAAAAATCTGGCTGAATAGACATTAAGTAACTTTCTCAAGGTTACAGAGGGAGTCAGTGTCAGAGCTGTAATTAAAACTGAGTTGTTTCTGTCTCTCTTTCCTGAGGACAGACAACTAGATCACATATGTTTACTTTTCCAGTAAGTCCATGATCATGCAGTTATAACATCAACATTACATTATATGATAAGATAATGCAATATAGTTCATTTTCAGTGGTTCTCCTCAGACATCTCTCTGGAAGTGGTATCATTAAAAAGGAGTTTCAAGAGCTTAGAAAACCCACCTCGTGGGTAAGCTGTACCAGACTCACATGAACCCAGGAAGAGCTTAATTAAAATCTTTCTGATGCTTAAAGATAAAATAGGCACAACAGTCCTTGCTCTTCTGGGTTCTTAAAAGAGTTCTTTTGAAGCTCCTCTCTCCCTGTCATGATGAAGCCTTGGATTACACATAAACACACATTCAATATCCCCACCAAAAAACTGTACAGAATGAGAGCCTGGCAATTACTGTGACATGCTGGCTCCTTTGTTAGCCCCCATCTTTAGAGCAGTTAGCAGCACTATCTTTGATTTGGCCTTTATCACTGCCTAGTGGGCAAAGGACATTATAATCTCAAATCTAAAGCATACAAGCCTAGGAGGACTTGTTCAGCATAGTGCAAATCTCTAGCACAGAGCTCTTCACAGCACTATCAAAAAAGTAGAAATTAGGAAAAGAATGAAAGTCTGTCTTACGATGAAAAACAACCTACCATGCCAATATGGCTAAATAGAAAATAAAACGTCTTAGGTCAAATCCTGATCTATGCAAGCAACTGTTGAGCATCCAGAGCTGTCACTGTAGTTGTGGGTGCTCAATAGCTGCTAAGCACCACATGCAGATTGGTCCTCTTATTAATAGCAATGTATTGAATCTAGTTTGGCAGTGCCTCCAGACATCGTATCTTAATTGATAACCTCAACCTGTACGCATTATGTGGGTGTAACAGAGAGTATTGAAATATACATCATACCTCAGAATATGCAGAAGTACAAAGGGGAGCATCCTGCAGGGCTAGTCTCAAGACTTTTTTCTTTCTGTCTTAGGGTTTGGGTTTTTTGTTTTTTTTAATGAAGCAGCTATGTATTTTGTATTGTTGGCAGGGATTTCCAGACTTTATTCCCATTCTGGGATTTAAATGGAGCATGTTGCCAGTGTACTGTAAATTGCGTTTTTATTTCTGTTAAGCAATCCAGATGTCCATGCAAAGGCAGCCCATCGTCATATTATCGTTGCTCACCCTTTTTAGTTCAAATACTATATACACATCATTACTAGTGAATACATAGGCCTGTAACCAAAAGATAAGAAGATAAAACCAGTTTACCATAATTCTGCAGGCTACAGTAACTGCTGCAAATACTAGTAAATTCAAAGTCAGACGTGCAGTGGATTGTCTTCCCTTAGCACCTTCCTTATCCTCACACCGCTACTTCACCAATCCCTTCTTTTCTTCACATGTTCATTCAACTACCTGAAGATTTCAGTGCATTTTTAAAAATGCCTAACTGATTTTTCAAACTGGACCACACATTTTGCACCTTCTAAATGGCAAACACACTTTTAGTTCAAAGATAAACACTATTTTAAACATGCAACTTCTATTAATGGGTGGACTGTGCACAAACCAAAAACCTTAAAGATACAAGGCCTATTCTGCAGTCATTTACAAGGCTACAGCACTTCCAGACTTCAATAAGCAATGCAGTCCTGTCAGGGCCGGGTTTTGCCACCCCAAGCAACCACAAAAAAAAAAAAAAAAAAAAAGCTGCGATCACGATCTGCGGCAATTCAGCGGGCGGTCCTTCGCTCCGAGCGGGAGTGAGGGACTCTTCGCTCCGAGCGGGAGTGAGGGACTCTCCGCTCCGGAGTTGCCGCCCCAAGCACCTGCTTGATAAGCTGGTGCCTGGAGCCGGCCCTGAGTCCTGTGGTGGAGAAGGGAATGGATTTAAGATTATTCTAGATGAATATTTAGGCCAATAACTTCAAACTCAGGGGCCTAACAACTTGTCAAATGAAATCTATATTTCAGCATAAGATATTAGCTGCCTAAATTTAGGCATCCAACTATGAAAATTTTGGGATTAGTTTATATGTGTGTCCATTGCTAAAAGCACTTGGAAAAATACATAATTGAAAACTACCTTATAGGGTAAAATTCATCCCTGGACATGACCAATGTCCACTGGTCTTATGTACCACTTAAATTAAGGGCTTAAGTGAGAATTAATTGAAAAATAGGACCTTGTAGGTGTCCTCTGCAGAGGGCCAATTTTCACCCTTTCAGAGTAACATAATGAGAAAGTTCTAAATGTTAATAGAATAAAACTAAAACTAAAAAAAACCCCACAAATACCCAACTATTCCTTTCTGTGACATTAATTCATAAATCAACCAAATTTTGACTGAATAAATGGACTTTATACATAGGTTCTCCTGGACAGCTGGAGGGAGCAAGTTCTTTCCTGATTCACAGCTCCCCCATGAAAATACGTTGCTGCTGGACTTGGAGAGCTTAACTCAAGGACCTGAAGACATGAGTGGTCCAATAGATCACGACTACCACTGTGGGAATGGTACACAAAGGGAAAGCTGGTCTCTCAGATAGTTGGGTCTCAGTCTGATTAGGGCTTTGAAGATCATAACCGTCACCCCAACCTGAAAGGTAGAGAGTGCAGAGCATATACGACTAATGCTATGGTGACATATGTTAATTTGCCTGCCACAGTACCTGCAGTAGTGTCAATACATCATAGTGGTAAATTCAGTCCCCTTTTCTGTGGCTACTGCAGAAAATGCAAATCTTTTAGACAACCTTAAAAAGCAAAGTATCTTGATCCATTTAATTTGGAGACTACATTCTGGACAAGCTAAAACTGGATGTTCTGGTATGTTAACCCTAACTAACTTCATAACATTAGAGATTTTCCACAACATTCCCTATACTTTAAATAGACATGTTGTGATGAATATGAAGGATTATAAATCACAGTTAACCACATTAAACATTTATAGAATTAGGCTAGTATAAAAGAATCAATATTTTAAAAATAATGATCCTGTTATTCAAAAGTTCCAAAGCAGAGGTTGTGTTGTGCTGATGTTTGAGGAGTCTAAACTATTTAGGCCTGGATTAAGTTAAATGCCATATCCTTCAGAATCACGAATCCTTTTGTTTTTATATAAAGGAGTGCATTTAGTTTAAAAAATGGCTTATATGATTTTTGAGAAACATTAGAAAATTAGTCATATTAGTGAAACTAATTAAAAATGGCAGATACAGTATTTGACTTTGGCAGAGTTTGTAATCTTGCTCTTTCACTGCATGTTTATGTGGAAGCAATTGGATTCTACACATGATTTCTTTCTCCACTTTGAAAGGTTAGAGAGCCTTGGTATATACTTTACTACTCTAATCCTATTGATACATTTCCTACCAAATCCTGCTCTGTGTCCTCCTTTGGAAATCTTTAGAAAAAATGTGACAGCTCAAAAAATATTCAGTCTTGCAGATCTTAGAATATATTTTTCAAAGGCCCATAGCCATCTCCACACCACAGAACCTCACATGATTTTTTTTCAGAAGATGCTTTAACACCAGCACAAGGATTTGATGTCTAGTTACTTCTTCACAGGCATGTCTCTTTAAAGGAGACTTTCCTCTCTATCATTAATGTGTAAGTCAGTCAGTCAGACCTTTTTAATAAGCAGTTGAAGAGCCACTGTCTTTAGCACATGAAACTAACAAAAGGCTCATTAGTCAAATGAGCAAAGAATAGTTTGAATATCAATGTCTTATTTCAGAGGAAAACCTCCTCCAAGAGAATCTCAATGCAGTCATTTTTAGTGGGGTTTCCGTGTTCAAGTTTTAATACTCTAGACCCTATTTATGAAAAATTGATGTAGAAAGAAAGCTGGTAAAAGAAAATATTCACCACACGTCATCTTTAGTGATGGGTCTTTACTTTCAACAATAATTTAGATTGCAGAGAACCAGCCTTTTTTTGTTGTTGTTGAAAACTTATCTAAACAAGTGTGGTGTGTCAATGATCTGTTGTGTTTCTTCAACTAGCAAGGTTATTTAAGTGACCCCTGAGTAGAAAAAAACTGTATTTAACAAAAATATGCATCCCTTGGGTGAAGTCACAAGCATAGTGCAACATCTCTACCAGTGATATCTGTAAGCAATGGGGTAGGAGTGGTGGAGGTTTTACACAAAGCACTGTGGGAACTAAAGTTTGTCTCTAAGGTAGACAAGAGCAAGTCTACTACCTAGTTCTTCACAAGAAAGAGAGAAAGGAGATCAGCCATGGAGTGAAGAAAAAGATGGTTTCGAATAGATTTTGTTTATGTATTGAAAAGTTTCATATATTCATTTTTAAACAGCATACGCACACTGGAGTGCCCTGCGAAGACTATATGAAATGAATATATAGAATGTTAATACACAATCAAAGAATCTTGGTACCACACATTATCACACTATATACCAAACAGATGCACCATAGAAATAGGTGTTGGTCTATAATAATAAATAATAGGTCTATTATTTTAAAATCCGATAATACAGCAATTGTAAAAGTGTAAAGGGGTCACCTATTTCCAGAGAAAAAAGGTCCTATTGGCCTATAGTTAACCTTTCTCAGTTGGCATAACATATCGTATTGGGGAAAATCACAGATTCATGCTTAAAAGTCCTATAGAATGTAATCTATAGGGGGTTCTTTAGAAACATAATAGGGTTTTCTGGAAATTACTAGATCTCAAACCATAGCACTGCAGGTAGCTTCAGTGAAGTCATAATGCAATAAATGGGCTTACAATGTTGTAAAGTTGGGTGGTAATGATAATTAAAATATAAGACACTGGGGAATATAGTAATGTGTAATAGAGACATACCTAGCTGTGGTGTTAGGCACTAGAGCCAAAACAAAGTGCTTTCAACTGCTACTGTGTGCCTTTAAGGCATATTAGCATTGGCTATAGAGTATTGAATTGATATTATGTGTGGCAAATTGCCGGCACTATTATGATGGGTCTCGTGCTTTCTCTTCTTTGGGGGGGTTCAGGGCACCATTTCTTGCCCCTGAATTGGAATATTAATTGCCCCACTAGTGTCCTTGAGGAGGGGAGTGGAGAGGGAGGGACCTGGGTCCGCCCTCTACTCCAGGTCCCAGCCCAGGGCCCTGAGGGTAGTGGTGAACCACTTGAACTGGCGATTCCTTCCCCTGGGCTACTTCTCTCTCCTACCCTTCAGCTTGTGTGTGTGAGGGGGGGCTTCCTGCCCTCCCTCTGCACAAGCCAGGTGCCCCTTACCTAGGGTCTTGGACTTCTTAGCCTACCGCAGCACTCCTCCAAACTTTCCTCTGCTTCTCTTCAAACTGTTCTCTGCTCCAATACCAATTCTTTCTGCTCCAACTCCCACACTGTCTGATTGAAGCTGGGGGTTTTATCATGTGACTGACTGCAGGTGCTCTAGTTAATCTATAGCAAACTTTCTTCCCCTTACAGGGAATAAGGCTCCCTTCTAACACTCTCCTGCTGCCCTCTGGCCATGCTGTATCACATATGACATGGAACAATAAAGATTAGTGACAACTCTTAAAGAGCTGGGCTGATATGGTAAATAATTCTATGATATTTGTTGTCACACCAGACTACCAGGTTAGTACATAACAACCAGATATAGAGAAAAAAGCAAAAGAAAATATATGCCTTTCCAAAAACTTTTTCCAGAATGGAATAACAAGAAGAGGAAATTATAACAACTCTCTCTTTTGTTAAAGTAATAAAAAGTTTTGATGAGAGAATCTGCAGACAAAACTCATCTGGACTTTAGGAATGCTTTTGATACTGTGTTGCAGAAAAGTCTGCCCTATAAAGGTCAGCAAGTATTGCACTAAAAGTGGCTAGAGAAGTGGCTTGGATATCTAAGACAAAGGCTACTTGTGGGAGTTGATAAGTGGAATGCTGCCATAAGCATCAGAATTTAGACGGTTTCCTTCTTTTATAGGTCAATGATGGGCAGAAGAAATTGCAGAAAGGTGAGACATTTTCTGCTGATACAAAAATGAGGTGGGAAAAATAGTCAATAAAAAGGTGAAGAGAAATACAGAATGGCTTAAGACTGAGTAGGAATCTGAGAGAATCAAAACACGCGTATAGACATCACTATAATGTATAATTAGGTAAGAGATGACAAAATATCAAATCAAAATAAGTCCACCTCAATACAGAATGCAGTAGAAAAAGGATCAAGAGGCAGCATCAGGTACAGTATTTAACATATTCCAGAGCTTCACAACAGCGAAAAAGCAAGTTAAATTCCAGCACAAGACCAAGAAAGCCCTCCATAAGGAACAAGCAGTAAAAGGTCACATGTGGGATGATGTGAGCAACTGTGGTCACCTGATTAGAAAAAGAATAGTTTAAAAGTTGCCGAGAGTGGAACAAAAGGGAGCAATTTTCCAGAGTGAGATTGGGGTTTGGAAATCTTAGTTATTTAGAAAGGTAAGGGAAACTCTGTGGCTGATGGAAAGAGAAGGAGTTTAAGAGGGATCTCGATTAAGGTATACACAATCCTGAAGGGAACAGAGAAGAGAGTTGCTGCAGGCTATCTGAGCTAGTGTTAAATAGAAGAATAAGGGGGCATGAACTTAAACTGAGGGAGAATTGGAGACTAAAAGAATTTAGGTAGAAATTTCTTGCACAGTTTCCCTTAGTGAAAAAAACCTAGTAAGGGGAGACATAGTAATAAGCAGCATTAAAAAAGAAATGTTGAACAAATAGGGAAAAAAGCATTGTGGGGTATAACTGCCCAGTTGGAGAACTGCAGTAGACAGGGCTTTTGGCCTCATTCTGTCCAAAATCTGCTAACTTTCTAAAAGTTAAGAAGAATTTATTTCCTTTCAATAATATGTTTTAAAATCTACCCATCCTCTTGTATTCCCAGCACACAGCTCATGAGTACAGTACTGCAAAAAATTCATGTTATGGCAAAAATAATGTTCTGTGTGAATTTCGATGATGATGAGAGGTGTCAGGTTGACAATCTTGGAGACTGAAGCTCTCTATTTATTGACAGAACATGTACAGCTCAGTGAGTGGCAGTGCTAGCTCCCTTTAGACTCTATTAATATGTCTCCACCTTGGAGGTGGCTCTTTCTAAGGCTGAGAGCATAGTCCAGTCTGCATGCCTAGGCCTTCCAAGGCCTCTTTGCTGAGATTGCCAAGGTAGTGCCACCACAACTCTGTTTCTCATGACACCTGTTCGAGGCGGCAAGCAATACTTGTGATTTCTAGGAATTTATTTATTACAAGAATTTATGCAGTGGCCATATAAGATCTAGACACACTTTGCATTACAAGCAACTACATTTCCTAAGTATAAGAAGCAAAAAATCTCCCATGATGCTATGTAACATCACACCTTTACAGGACATAGACTAGGAAATTTCATTAATGGTTTGAACGCTTAGTGTAGTGGAGCCAGCAATTAGGAAGAGGCATAGCCATAAAAATGTGTCTTAGAGCATTACCTGAATGCAAGCAGACTGTGTCTTATGTCGCTATCCAGAGCGGAGCACAGGGCCTACTATCAAAAAAGCACCCGCTCTGGCTGCACTTTAATATTGTTCTATTCTCTCCCAAGTAGACCACTGGTTAAGAGGAACCTACAAGACATCTACTAAGACATCAGGGGTCTATAAAAAGGGCAACATACTGAAGGACTGAGGATGTAGGAAGTTTGCTACATTTTGAGAAAATTCTGGACTTTAGCCGCAAACAAGTTATGAAATGAAAATTCAAAAGATCACACAGGTGGTTACTTATTATTCTGAGGTGCTTTTGGAAATTGTACTCAAGTGATTTAGCAGCTTTAGTCCCATTTTCAAAAGTGAAATAGGGAACATGGAGTCTATGATTAAGTTTCAGTGAAATCACCACCTAAGCTTCAGAGCCCGAGCTCCAGCCAGAGCCACAATGTCTACACAGCTATTTTTAGCATGCTAGAACAAGCTCCACTGCCATAAATCTGTGGACTGGGGATGGGAAGCTCATTTCCACAGGCAGTGTGGACATATACCAAGTGCCTAAGTCTCTTTTGAATATTGCAAGTGACGTCAAAATGATACAAATGGGCTAACGATGTTGTAAAAGTTGGGTGGTAATGATAATTAGTGTGTATTACTTTTTAATTTTTTTTACCCATTATCATTATATGACATTTATATAGTGATACCATCTAGAGGCCTCAACTAGGTTGGGGCCCCACTGTGGTAGGCAGTATACAAGCCCAGTAAATGATCATCCCTGCCCCAAAGAATTTACAATCTAATAATTTTTGTTTGTTTGTTTTCCAAATAAAATCTAAGATTTGGGTAACATTTGCTCAGAATATAAGGAATTTCCTTTATTGCTAAAACATTCAATATATCCAAAGCAATATTTTCTCTCCAATGGCCAAAGTTTAAATTTTGCCTTCTACTCTTTGAAGCAGTGACTTTTCTGATCTGATCAGTAATCATCTTTTCTGTTCAAACTCTGGTATTTCAGATTGCAGAAACATTTCTGCCCCACCTCCCTGAGTTGCAGAGGTCCTCCAGGTAGCAGAACCAGGGTGATTCCATGCACAGAAAGGACAGATCTGAATTCAAGAGGAATGCTCATGTTCTATGCACTGCTGAACCCTTCTTTGTGAAGGTACAACATTGCAGGAAGTAGGAAAGAAGCAGAAGATCTGTTTTATGGAAATCATGCTATCTTCCCTCTCTTGTTGGTAGGGTTGTACATAAAGGCAGGGGCAGCTCTAGGGATTTTGCCGCCCCAAGCACGGCAGGCAGGCTGCCTCAGGCGGTTTGCCTGTGGAAAGTCCGCCGAAGCCGCGGGACCAGCGGACCCTCCACAGACACGCTTGCAGGAGGTCCACCGAAGCCGCGGGACCAGTGGACCCTCTACAGGCAAACCGCCGGAAGCAGCCTGCCTGCTGCCCTCGCAGTGCCGACAGAGCACCTCCCGCGGCTTGCCACCCCAAGCACGCGCTTGGCATGCTGGGGCCTGGAGCCACCCCTGCATAAAGGCAAACATAGGCTCCCCCAGTGGGGTAAAGGGAAGAATCCTCCTTCTTAGCCTCTGTGCATTTGCACAGCATGTGGGCTAGGCAGTGGGCTTTGGGTTTGGCTCTAGTTTCAGCTCTGAGTCAAAAATATATACACATCAGAGCATCATTCCTAAGTGTATTAAAGAACTTGTTAGTAATATAGGGTGAAAATTGCTGTGTGTAGAGGCCCTGCAAAAAGTCCCCTGCCAAACAACAGTCCTTAACATGGAGATTAAATGGGGCTTTTAAGGTGCATAGGGCTTGTGCAAGGTTGAATGAATTTCACTACTATTGCAGAAAGTCATTCAACATTTCCTCAAAGTAAATGATCAGCTTCTAAGTTTAAGACAGACAATATGTTAAAGTACCCAGAAAGTGGTAGTATTTCTTTTCCTTGGCTATACACAGAAAAAACAGTTTTCAAAGAGGGAAACACACTCTATAAAAATTCCAAATAACAGAAAATTGTTTTTGTTTATTATCCCATTGATTTCTTGAGCCAGAAAGGTTGACATGAGGGTACTGAAGGGGATTTTTCAATCTTCTACCAGTTTGCTTACATGATTACAAAATATTTCCAATTCCTATGTCAATTTGGTTAAAAACTTAGTTTTCTGTTCAAGTCATTTTAACAGAAACATCTGTTTTTAAAACATTGTTTTAATAAAAAAAAAACGACTATCCAGATGACATAACAATCTTACTATCAAGACTGCCCCAGAACATTAGAGAAGATGGGTGAGATAGAAGTTTTCTGAAGAAGAGCTCTGAAGAACAAGCCCCAACGCTTGTTTCTCTCACCAACTGAATTTGGTCCAATAAAAGATATCATCTCACCCGCCTTGTATTACTAAATTGCTTATTCATATTGTTGATCATTAATAAATCTATATTCTGGAGAGCCCAACTCCAAAGGACTCTCCAGAGTTATGGCCAATTTAAAATGTGATTAGCAAAGAGGATTAGTCCTTCCACTAGGCTAGAGCTCCCATCACCCTACTCCTGAGAAAGCATTTCAGCCATCATACCTACTCAATCCTATTTGATATTGCCAACAAGTTTTCTTCTGACTGGGAAGGTCTCTTTTTAAGTAGACATGTTCATTAGATACTGGACTAAGACCACCAACACATTTTGCATAAGCCACTGAATAGCATCACATAAAGTGACTTCAATTCATCATTTACTATTAACAGATTCAAAACCTAATCTAAAGGTCCCATATCTCATTATGATTCCTCTGAGTCATCCATTACTCTAAAGTTTACCCTTCACAATACCAAGTAAAACTCTGTAATTAAGAAGGTTTAGCTTCAGTAGCACTAGTGAGTAAGATTGTGATGTGCTTCACACATAATTATGTGATTTTAGTATTTGGAAACTGAGTAAGCAATGGTCTTTGGGAGTTTGCTGAAAGTAAAAGATCCCATGAAGAAATACGCTGTCTGAAATCACGCTTAAAAGGCAGGTTTTATTTGTAATTTAATAAAACTCCACTATATTCCCAAAATGTGTGATATAGATAAAAGGCCCAAGCCTTATATAGTAGGCACCATTAAATCAGTATTTAGCAAGTCACCACACAATGTTAACTGAGAGATTACAGTGTTTTCCTAAAATTTTAAATGAAAATAATTGTGGTAACTTTTTGACAAATGTTGACTTTTTAATAGTGACTGATGAATGTGTACGCTTAAAGAAAAGGAATGTTAATTCATAGATGGGATTCATACCCCCTTATCAGGCATTCTACATTAACGATATATAGCAGTGGGTGGGGGTTAGGCTGGTCTCTCTTGGACCTACATATGCCCACTTGCCAACATGTAAAGTGGTGTAAAGGAGTTTAAATCACTACAACTTATATGATAAGGAGCCAGAAGAATGTGCAAGTTAAAAAAGGAATAACCTACTTTAATTTACACATTTGTACTTAATGTTCACTTCAAATCTGAATTATAACATCTTAGAGACTAATTCAGGCAGACGCAATGGGCCATGTGCAGAGGCTGTGTAACTTCTCCTCCATACACATTGACAAATGGCTGAGAGTTTCATAAGTCTAAGAGAGTCTAAGTTGTGTAACATGCAAATTGTGGGCACTGGAAGAAGCTCATCTTAGGGTGTTGTCATAAGTCCACAGACATCTCAATGAGCGGTCGCAGTGGTCACCATTACAAAGTCAATAGTTACCCAGAATAACTGTAGGTGGTGTCTGATATACTGCATTTGTTGACTGGAATACTGACTAGCTACTGTTTATTTTTTTATTGGCAATCATGATAGAGATATCTGTTATTACCTAATAATAAACTTATTGCACTATAATCCCCATAAGCCGATGTGACAGCTACAGTCTATTGATCAGTGAGAGGATTTTTTTTTTTGTATTCCCTGGTCTAGAGATTATACACAAATTAGATTTCTCAGTAGTTTGTGTGTCTTTTAGAGTTAGGTTTCATTACCCACTCAGGTCCCATTTTATAGCACTACTGGTATCTCTTACCCAGGTGATTTACTGTGGACAGATTTAATGTTAGATTTTAAATAATAAATACCTTCTAATTGTTAAACCCAGAATTAAAGCAGGAAGGAAACTGGTTCACAGCCTCTTACAATGGGTTTCCATACAGCCAGCGCCACTAATTATGACAATTTACAAACTGTGGCCACTGCTAACAGTAATCTCAGAAGGCAAAACAGTATTTAAAAAACTCTCTTTCCAAATGTATTTCACATTTTATATTTAGCAAGATGCTCTTCTCACCATGTGAACTTTCCAATGGCTATGCTGAGCAAACTAGGTACTGCTTTCTTTTAAATTAAATCTTAAGATTACTTTAACATAGTTCTTTGTGGTTTAATTTATCATATGTTCTGGCACCATTTATCACTAAATACAGAATGATGAAGAAATGGCTCTACTAAAACGAAATAACCACTGAATTAAAAAGCTGTTAAATGAGTTGGAGTGCAGACTACTGTTAACAATATGTGGGAAGGGTGTTTGGCTGGAATAAATTACTTTCACAGTAATAATTTGAAGAGTGCACCTTTGGAGAAACATTCAAAAATTCACATCTTGATTTTCTGACTAAATTCATATTTGCCACTAATAATATTTTTAAATTAGCTACACAGTGAAGGTGAGAAGATGCTTGGACTCAAATAGTGAGGTTTAAAAACAAAATTTTCTCTGTTTAATAACTGAGAAATGGCAGGTTTAAAAATATACATGCAAAGCACAATAATAGATTCCAATTAAGATATATTTTACTTGCTCACCCTTAATCTTTTTGTAAATCCTTCTACAATATTTCAATGTACTCTGCCATACTAACATGTAAATAATAAATAGCTTTCCCTATATTTCATTCTAGTCTGCATATAACCTCCTTGCAAATAACAAATGGCTAGCCATCTAACAAGTTAAGATTCATTTTCATTGTATTGATTGCAATAGTCTGTGTAGTTAATAGAAAGGATCTAATATATAGTTGATATGTCTAGATCTACTGACATAGCATAACAATTTCAGACTTGAAAGCACATTTTTTTTATTTAAAAATGCTATTGAAATTTGACAACCCGCAGGGCATGCACTCACAGCTTATACATTTATAACATTTCCAAAGTAGTATGTAACCTGGTGGTGTTCTGTAAGGCAGTGAGGATGTTTTAACCCTTAAGAACAGGGGGCAAATTCTAATGTTTTTACTTATCTTTTGACAGAGTGGTTAGAAATTAAGACTGTTTAATAACATTCACTTATTGCACATTTGGAAATTATTCAGTTCGATAACAGGAAACATTTATTTACTCAGGGCTCATACAAGTTCCCACTGACCTCGCTGGAAGCAGGATCAAGCCCTCAGCTTTCATGTACGTCATTGGCCTCCACAGAAATGGCATATTTACAGTATTATGGGCAGATATTTATGTCTGATATAGTAGAGATGAAAAGGACAAGTCATTGCAGTCTTGGTTTGTTTTCAGAATGCTAAGTGGTACAAAGCACAGAAATAACCAGGTCATATGTATCGCTCTGCCCAAATAATGTATTGTTAGTGGACTGGTGGATACTTCCAGATGGTTAAAAAGGAGTTGACAATTTCTCTACTGCAAATCATCATAGAAGAGATCAGAGAAGGAGATCACCAAATGGTTGTGTTACTTTGTAGCATAATATCTTAAACAAAAATGTTCAATTAAAATATTTAATTAGGCAACAGCTGCCTATGGACTTAATATACTAGTGCTTGCCAAGATTAGCACAATACTTGTAAACAAAGGTTCGAGTAGAGATCTCTCTCTTTTTTAATGAATGAAGAATGACATAAAAAAGAAAATAATTTTTTCAGTTGTGTACATCACTGCAGCACTTTGGATAAATGTGATTTAAACCAATTATTACCGGTATGTGCTATCACTATACATATTTAGAAGGGCTGAGTGATAGGAAGGACAAGTGGTGATAAGTAGATCAAAGATTCTTTCTCATAGGCCCTGATCCAAAGCCCTTTGAAGTCAGTGGAAAATGAGGATTTGCAAGTACCAGGCTTTTTGTGACATTAAGCAGGAGAACCATACACATTAACCAGGAACTTCCCTCTTTCTGGCCTCTAATACTTACCCATTGTCTGCACTGTGTTTGTTGGTAGTTACATTTTTATTTATGTTTACAAGTAAAAGAACAGAAATTGCAGGATCAATGGCATGAAGGTCCACTTTCCTCCTCACTCCATTGGCCTGACAAAACCATGGGCTGTATTATTGGTATTCTCTCTTATTATTTGTGTCACAGTATCATCTAGCAGCCTCATCTTGCTTATATGTAAGAAAATCTCCCTCTTCCCACTGCAGCCTCTGTGCTTCCATGGACTGTGGTCATTTGGTTAAGCACGTGAACAAGGTCTGTCTACAATAATTCTTTTACTCACCAAATTGGTTTCCACATTCAAGGAACTCCAGTTAGGTTGGAATTATGACCTGCCAAAACCGAAATATTAATTACAACAGTTCAGACTGCTTTCAATAATATTTAAAATGAACTACACAAATTAGCAGTCTTCAGAAAATGTCTGAAATAGTTCAATCTTCACTCAAAATATGCTGTGAAGAAGAGTTTTTTAAACAGTGTTTTGCTTTGCAAGTCATTTTTAAGAATGCAAGATACATGCCATTTAGCGATATTTACTTTTCAACGTGTTTCTGTAGATGAGCAGGAGGGCTGATTAAACCTTAGATTGTTTTTCAGTCAATCATATATGTTTAACTAGCTTAATTTGCATTATTTAGCATCTGGTTCATGTGACTTTGAATATTAAAGATATAGTTGTCCAATATTTCCAATAATAAATATTATTTCTGTCTGACTTTCCAAATGTTTTACTATATATTTAAATCAGTGAATGAATGTAATTTTGAATTTCCTAGGCTATTGATTATATATGACACATTATCATCAGAATACACATACGCTGTGATTTTTCTCCTGTACATCTAATATCCATAAGAAACATACTAAAGCTCAGCACTTTCCAGTCAATCTTTATTCTGCTCAAAACCACCACCAAGTATGGCATCTTTGTTGCTAGTCATTGTGCAGTGCACAGAATCTGAAGATACACTAAAAAGACCTTTATTTGGAAGTGAACGTTACTTGCTCACTGCAGAGATTTTAACAGCCCACTTAATCTTGAATGGTCTCTTAAACATGTTAACTCCTTATGCTAAACAATCAGTTCCACCTTGTACTTAGCTATGACACTCTGAACACATTTCCCACAGACCTGAAGCAGAGCTCTATGGAGCTTGAAAGCTTGTCTCTTCTACCATCAGAAGCTGGTACAATAAAATATATTACCTCACCCACCTGGTCTTTTATTTTTAAATAAACATTTTACAGAGGTGAGCCCAAAACCCAGATCTCAGACCCAGATTCAAACTTTCCTATATTTGGAATTTGGATTCAGGGTGAAATCCTGGCCCCATTTAAGTCAATGGGAATTCTGTCATTGACATCAAAGTGGTCAGGATTCAACACCCAGGATTTTGGTTTGCCCTTTAGAGAGTCAAGTTTCAAACTTTCCCAAAGTTCAGTGATGTTCTGCTGCCTTTTATTTTTAAGTTGGCTTGGTGTTGCTTTTTTGGTAGTGGTGGGATTATTTGTTTGTTTGTTGGTTTGGGGGGGGGAGGGAAGGGGGTTGTTATTTTATTCTGGTCCCTCCCTGTAGTTTAAAAATTGGGGTTTTTTTTCTAATTCTACACAGAGCCTACATGGAAAATCTTAACAGAAATACTCTGGATAAATTGCTGAACTATTTCAAATATGAAGTAGGGAAAAATATCCAGTTTCACAACATTCACAACAGTTTTAAAGAACTGCACCGTATTTTAAGAAACTTATTATTCATTTAAAATAATAATGTAAAGGAGATGAAAGATTCAGTGAAGGTTTGGGGATTTTTTTCCCCTGACTTCCAAAAAGAGATGAACCATTTATCATGAATATATATACAATGTGTATTTTGTCTTTTTAAACAGAAGTCGCAGTTTATTCCCTGCACATTTTTCAGTGGGATTTTTTTATTTTAGAAGACCTGGTAACAACATTTTTAAACATATACAGGAAAAAAAATATCTCTGCAAACATATAGGCTGTGTCTACACTATGAGCTGGGGTTGTGATTGTCCTGGCCATGTACACTCACTCTAGCTTTCATTGAACTAGCATGAGTATAGACAGCAGTGTAGCTGCAGTATGGCTTAACTATGCTATACCACCAGTTTCATGTGGGTTTGTACTCGGTATGGCTAAGCTGTGCCTTTGCTGCCACTACCCATGCTACCATTTATCCTAGCACTAGCTTAATAAGAGCTAGTGCAAGTATATGCACACGAACAGAGAAATCACACCCCTCGCTCATAGTGCAGACATAGCCATAGAGTATAAAAGATTATAACAATTCTCTGATTAGCTAGTTTCTCTTATTCTAAGTACCCATGGCTTTGTAATGGTTAATATTTCATCCATTTAATATCACTAATTATTTTCCCTCTACAGCTTTGATAGGTTAGTTATAGCCTGATATAAAAAAAACACTGTGGTAAGAACAACTGCACAGCAAGGTTAAGTGCCTTCTTGTCTTCAGTACCAATAATTACCTTTAAACAAAAACAAAACAAAAAGCTGTTTTCAGATTTGACAGTTAATTTACTAATGACTATGTGGACCCAATTTATAATAAAGTAGTATTGACCAGAAATAATCCTGCATTCATACTCATCTGAATTATTTTATTGTTCAGGTCTTCTATTAAATAAATTGGATAGGATTAATTTTGCAAGATGGGATTGTCAGAGGCTGCTGCATAAACTAGATGCATGTCAGCACTAAATTTAATTATTGATCACAATACAATAGTGCTGAGTGTTCCAATCCCCGAACAGCTTCCAGTAACTATCAGCAGATTCCAAATATAGAGACTGAAGGGGAAAAAATTGATTGCAGATGTCTACATTTTTAAATAAATAAATAATTCATCAGCACTAAATAAAAAATTAATTTTAAAGTACAATTCAGATAATTCGTTGGATGATATACCAAATAATCAGAAGATGAGAGTGACTCCCTTTAAGTAGCAAGTTAAAACAGAGTGGTTGCATGTTCTTGTAGACAGGGGGGGATTCCTTTGACTCCCTAATTCTTCCACAAATTAAATATGGAAATGGTAGGTGGAGCCTAGTGCCTTGGCTCACTTGGTCCCCATTTGTCTACGGCAGCTGCAAAATCTGCGATGCTGTCCAGTGGGGCAGGCCAGCAACCTCCCCACAGCAGCACCAAGGTTGGGTGAACAAAAGGAATACTTTCCCCCTGCAATACACTCAGCCAAGAGTGTTGAGCACAGGGTATAAACCTTACCCTTACCATTCTTTTATGCTTTTTCAGCCACTATCAGAGCTAATTTCAGGCGGAAGTTTGATAAAAGTCCCCACAGTCGCCAGAGTTAAGAGAGGTCAATTTTGTGGCCCTTAAAATACCAGTAATCCTACACTAAAACAGTAGAGAGCTGAGGGAAAAAAAGATCCTAGAAAAAAGCGGGGATAGGGGAAATCAGGTTATTGCCAGTCTACAGAGGACCTGATTCGAGTCTGCTGCACCTTTGGAGACAGAGAAAATTCTGTAGAGGCTCTGTGCAAAGAGTCATAGGGAGAGTCAGCCCAGCCAGTCCAAACATCTTACTCATCCTCCCATAGCATGGAGACTGAAGAACCCCATCATTACTGAATTTATGTGAGAATGGCAATCTTACAGTGGACATGCAGCAGAACCCTAGGATACTTACCGTAGCAAAGCAAAGAGAAGAGGTTGAACACCTTTTCAGACTCAAATCATGTTCTCTAGCTGTTAAAGACAGTTTAACTGAACAGTCAAGATATTTTATTGAAATGGTCAGTATAGATAATTGTTCCTCTTCAGTTTAGAAAATTAAAGAGAGGCAACTGATGACACTAGAACAGCTTTTGCCATTTAAGAATTTGTTTCTAGGTTTCATAGTCATTCAGCATATGAGAAATTTGTACGGGCGGTAATGAAATATTATGTGTTTTTCTTATTTTAATTCTAGAGAAATAAATACAGAATCCAGGACTAGAACAATCCTAGTCATCTGAATAATGAGGTCTAACAATGGGAGAAAAGGATAGATAAGAATATATACTTCTTTTGTTTAACACAATGTCAGCCTATTTAATGTAATCCACTAAATACAAATTATTTTAAAATAATTTCAACCAGTTTTATTCCATGTAATGTCTTTAAAAATTCATGTACTTTATTAATTTTGATATAAACAGTGTTAAGGAAGCCATCATTATGATCATAAAATTTTAACATGCATCCTGACAACATTTCAATTTCCTTTGACCCTTTAAACAACACTTTCCTGTACACTTATTTTTTCTCCATAGTTTACAGTGACATTCATTCTGCCCAGATTTGAATCCCACCCTATGTAGAATTATTATAAAAGTGCTTCAAAATTACTAACCTATACTTGAGAGAGAACTCCAAGCTAATTCCAAAGACAAACCAAATTCTCCAAGATTAAAATGTGAGCACTCATTTTAAGATTTAGCAAGTTTAAATTTTACTTACTAAAACACAAATCAGTGTTATACTTATTTGGGCTTCATCCAACACCCACTGAAATCAAGAGCAGGGCTGCCATTGACTTCAATAGGGGTTGGATCAGGTCTCACGAAATGTTACACTCCTCCCAGACAGGGATGGTTTTAAATTGAAGCATTTTATTAAAACTTTTGCATTATGCAAAAAAAAAACCCAAAACAAAGCAAACACAGCTTGCCACAAGCCCCATTGCTGGAGTGTCTCACCAGAGTACTAAATTCTTCTGATGAGTGTTTGGCACAGTCATTGGCTTTAACGAGGTCTGTGACTTCCTTTGAATCAGACTCCCCTGATAGCAGCCATTCAGCATCTTTCAGCAGAACAATGCTTTAATATACATATTCTAATTTATGTGTGCTACACTAACTCAAGTAATGATTTTCTTCAAAAACTCTCTAATTATTAAAAACGTCTTTAATGTATAACCTGAAGCCAAAAGCATAAAAGCAACATTATACAGATAGTTACACAAGAATACATTTTAAGTTGGGGAGAGATCTGGGTTCTCATCCTCTTCTCTATGATAGAGAAGCTTGGCTTCAAAGCAGACAACATCTAGTCAATTTTGGGGTCCAGTCATGGAAAAGATTCTTCTCAAGCTACAACAGGAGGAGGGATAGCTCAGTGGTTTGAGCATTGGCCTGTTAGACCCAGGGTTGTGAGCTCAGACCTTGAGGGGGCCATTTGGGGATTGGTCCTGCTTTGAGCAGCAGGTTGGACTAGATGATCTCCTGAGAACCCTTCCAACCCTAATGATTCTATGACATGCTACTTACACTCTAAGTTATGAATATGTTGACATTTAAACAGAAGTCAGCAATCTTTTAAGAAAATGGAAACTGAGCTACTGAGGATGAAGGTTGAAGAGTTAGAGGAATCTGTTATAAAAGTTTACAGGTTAAGGGAAAATATATAATTATATTATAAACTAAATGATTTTCATTAAGTTAAACAATTATTTATCTATTTTAAAATTGCCCTTTCTCAGTTAGCTTCATATTCAGTCAAAGCTGAGTAAGCCCCACCCCCATTCTTGCAAAAATTTAAGCACTTGTTCAGTCCCATGGAACCGCTTGCGTGCTTACAGCTAGATACATGTCTTTGCAGGATAGGGGCCAAAGTCTCTTTAATCGGTAACTCCTGTCCAATACTGTTTGGAAGTGGCCACTCCTCCAAATGAAATACAACTTTAAAAAGGCAGGTTTCTCCTGAACTCAGCACAATTAACTCACACAGAATTTGCATCTGTTTAAAAGCCAACAGGGTCCACTACATATGAAATGATAGTTCAATGATAAGGCCCTACTTAACTTGTGATATGGTTCCACAGTATTAGGCTTCCACCGCAATGTTGATGGTGGGAGCCCCACTGTGAATGGTTCTGAGTAGGAGGGCCCTTCTCTGAGCCACAGGCAACCAACGCTCAACCTATCCAATTTTATCCATCCTGGGCTGAGCCCAGACCGGGAAAATCTCACCTCCATACAGCAAACATTCAGGAATATATACGCAACTGAAAATTGGGTTTCGAATAAATATACTAGGCAAATATAACAGCAGTTGTCTCTATTGTGCCACTTATAATACGTAATCCTACTCTTTCCATGGAGTTAGGGAAATATTTGAATTCGTACTTTTACAAATGCATTTGAATACAATCAATAATTTCTAAATTTAAAGTAAAAATGGAATTGCATTATTGATTTATTAGGGACTGTGTGATTTATGAAAGAGCAATGTTTGTTTGAGTCAAACAAACAAAAATACACAATGTCATAGAATCTTGTCAAGACCTTCTCTAAGGGGGAAGGTCTCCTCCATCTGGTAGGGACTGTTCTGCTAGCCCTACCTCTTACACCAGTCTCCCTGGGGTTGTGTGGAGCCTTGGAATAAAATAGAAATTCTTCCTATTACTGCTGTTAGACTGCTGACCTTGAATCCACACACAGTCTAGAAGTTAGGTTGAAAGCCATGTGCTTGGCTCAGGCATTATTCCCAGAAGAACGTCCCACTATATGTAAGCCTGGCTGGAGAACTCTTGGTCCTTTTACCTTCCATCAGACCGCTACCATTGCGGTCTTACTTTTGGGCTACTGTGCTGAAGTGGAAAATGGAACTTTCCCCTCTTTGAACAGAATAAGTTATTTTCTGTTGTTGGGAAGTGAAAACTGGGTTACTCTTGCCATCTGCAAACTAGGTAAATGAAATAGTGGATAATTGGACTCAGGGATGCTTGGACAATTTGTATAGTGGGGGTGCTGAGAGCGATTGAACCAAACTGTAAATCCTCAATATAATGGAAACCACTTCAAGCCAGGGGGTGCAGCAGCACCCCCAGCACCCTTAATTTCAGCACCTATGCTTGGTGTCTTATGGTGAGGACTTTAGCCTTCTATGTTAATGTTGCAGAAGACAAGGTCATAAATTACAACTCAAGCAATAAATGTGCAGCAATTAGTTTTAACTGGACAACAGTCTGTTGATAAGTATCAGCTACCTCTCAAAGTAGAGCATTTTATTATTCATGTCAACAATTGCTGAGATTTTGAGTCTAATCCCTTAGATACATAATGTAGGGACTGGTCCTGAACTGATATGCATCATAAATCAGATTGCATAGGCACTTTTATGGAGTTTATTATGACATTTTGCAAAAGAATATTCGTTCTGATGTCCAATTAAGTCCTAAGTTGGAAATTTAAAAAAAAAATAGCTATGAATATCAGGTTTCTTAGAGACTCCTTTCCTTACATGGATGTCTGTGATGGTGGTAATTTTGGTAAGAAATGACACGTGGCTTTGTAGAATGTCAAGTTTGTAAATGCTGCTACATGAAGTAGCAGTCTGATGTATTTCAGATGAAGATATGTAATTTACTCATAACCAAATGTAAACCTACTGAAGATAATTTGTTCATGTTAGAAGAACTTTTTCTTTTTTTTTAAATGAGATTCAGATTTGAAAATAGGTGAGTTTGAGAGAAAATACCACTGAAAACCATGCAAAAATCCCATTTTTAACTTGTTTACAAAGTGAAAAACAGCCACTTCCTGGAAATTTCACAGGAAATAAAAAACAGAATACGTGCAACAATGAAAAAGAAAAAGTTCAGATATTTCTACATGAAATTTAATGATGCATACATTTTGTATTCCACACAACTCTAGTTTAAGGCCCCTACCGATTTCTTATTGTTCTAAATAAAGTATCATCAAGCAACAAAGAATGTGACCATGGTAACTGTCACCTTCACTATATAAGGGGCCCCAAATGAATGGCTTTGCAGGGGGCCCCAAGATTGGTCCTGCCAAGTTATTTCATTCTGTCATCTTCTTATTTCTCTCCTCAGCTATGAACAAACTGAAAACTCCTACACAGAGGAAAAAGATGAAATCTACCCAGAAAGAGTCATGGAGAGCAGCTTAGAGTTAAATAATGGAACAGCTTTGTGGTTACCGTTCAGGCAGCTCTCCAAGTCGGGGATATCAGGCAACGAGGTAGAATAATGAAGCTACTCCTTCAGATAAGAGATCTGCTTTATAAATATGATCTTTTGTACAGCAGCCGTAGGAGAACTGTACCCTTGAAAATAAGCTTGTCATCTCTCTGAGAGTAGGTGAAGTGGCTCTGGTTTGTGTATGCTTATGAGTTTCTGGTAACACTGGTAATTTTATAGAAGCTTGTTAATGTGTAACAATCCAGGGACGAACGCATATATATGTGGTCACCAGCTAGCCAGATGTCTGTGGCTTGAAGAACAAGACTCAACCTTTTTCTCCAAAAGCACAGGCTTTTACCACTTGAGCTGAGAGAGACCCTCCCTTCCTTGTCAGCAGTGTGGGGTTACATCCTCTTTTCAAGCTAGCCACTAGAGTAGGAAAGCATTACCTAATAAAATACTTGAACAGGTCTGACATTCCATCCAGCACAAAAACCACTACATTACAAACTCAAAAACACTGGGCATGTCCTGCATACAGATGTTTGCTGTATGTCAACATGCCAAACTAACATGAAATTTGAAACCACAATGAGCTTTTATGTCCAGTTGCTCTATTTAGGGAAAGTATATTCCTCAGAGAATGCATAAGTAAGATCTTTCATCAAAGGTTTTAGGGTAGGGCAATGATTAATGGAGCATTATTTAAAGTTTAACGATCAAAACCAAAAGTATAGATTTAACTTTTTTGCTGGTTTTACAAAATAGTCTCACGTTTCTCCTTTGCCTGGTATATTTTTTGCTTGCTTTTCTTATAAGAAAACTGCAGTTTTATTATTATTATTAATAATAAATAGTGTGCATTGCATTCATGTATGTAGTGCCATTTATCACAAAGGACTGCAAAGCGTATTACAAACTTTATAGCACTAATTTCTCCCATCCCCAAAATGGAGTGGAGGAGACATTAAATTAAAAGTTGTGAGGAAACATGGTGCCATGGATAGAGCACTGGACTAAGACTCAGAAGACATGGATTTTATTCCTGGCTCTGTCACTGACCTGCTGAGTGACACTGGAAAAGTCACCTCACATCTCTGTCTACACTCTGCTGCCATCTTTTGTTTGTCTTGCCTGTTTAGATTATAAGCTCTTCAAGACAGAGACTGTCCTTTTTTATGTATTTGTACAGATCTAGCACAATGAAACTTCTCTCTCAGTTGGAGGACTCTGTGCTACTGTCATACAAATAAATAATAAATACATGTAGGTGGGTAACTGTATTTGAAGGGAAGCTTTTGTTTTCTATAGTCATTTGTTTTCAATTGAGACATTTTGTAATAGGGCACATTTTAGCACTTAATACAATAAATAAAATTTAGTCTATCGTGGGCAATGAAGGATTGCTCCTTACACCTTAATCTCCATTACATAGCAAGAACCATTTATGTGTACGATGTGCCTTTGAAAACATTCCCTTAGACATAAGTGGGAGTGAGGTGCCAACTCCCATTGGCTTTCAATGGAAGATGAGCCCCAAACAGCCCTTTGCATCTTTGAGCATCTCATCCACTCATTTTTGAGGCCACAGAAAGCTGTATCCAGAAAAAACCATTCCACCCAAGACAAAAAAATAAGAATCTTATAAAATTGAAATATTTTCTATTATTTCCCCCCATTCCAGCACTCTTTCCAACATTTTTATCATATATTTTACTACTTTTAAATAAATTGATACAAAGGGGCACAATGCAGAAAAAATTACAATCACTGTATAACTGTGAGATCAATATGAGACTCAAAAATTCAGAGGGAAAAAAAATCAAATGACCTTGCAGAATGAATCTCCAACAGTGCACAGCAAGTGCTGGCTTTCAGAAAAACAGCTTAACATGCCTGTTGTGGGGCAGCTGCCCCACTCCTGGAAAATAAGAATTAAAAGCAGCCCTGGAGAGGGCTGCAGCTGTGAAAGTCTAGGCTGATTGGGGAAGCAGCCATAGCTGTGGCCAGCTCAATCAGGGCCCAGCTGGCCCTTATAAAAGGGATGGGGGCCAGGAGCTGAAGAGAGTCTCTTTCGAGCTTCTTGGGAGAGAAAGACCTGGCTGCCTGGGAGAAAAGGGTACTTGAGGTGGAGCAGTGCTGGGGAAGGCCAGAGGAGCTGGGGAGCTCCAGCCTGAAAAACACCCAGACCGCAGGCCTGGTTAAAGGCCAGGAAAGGTACTGGGGCTTCAGAGGGGCAGCCCAAAGATAGGCAGAGGCAGCTGGTCCAAACTCCCTTGCCAATGATGAGTGGTTTATAGACTGCAGTCTGCCCCAGGGAGCGGGGGCTAGATGATGACTGGCAGTAGCCACTGAGGCTAGGTGGGGATAGAGGATTGGGGGTTCCCCTGGGTGGGGAAACCCAGATTGTGGGTTACTGCTGGGAGCAGAACCCTGACGTAAAGGGCACCGGGGTCTGGGAGGGACACGGGGGCCAATGGCAGGTAGGACACTAGCCTGCAGAGGGTGATACGGGCTGGAAAAGCTAATTCCCAGGATGACCAGCAGGTGGTGCTGCGCCAATGAGTCTTCACCCTGCCACAATGTCAAACAAACCCAAGTGAATTCTGCATTTGTGTTGTTGTTCTACCTAAGTTGCTAGTAGCTATCCAGAGAAAGCAGCAATAGGAAGAAAGCCCTTAGCTACATCTCTCCCTTCATGCCATTTCTTCTCTCCATCTCTATCCAAGGGTTATTTCTCCCTAGTGGACTCATCCAGGGTGCACTCCTTTGCCTTCACCTTTTCTTCTCTCCTCTTTCTTGACAGTCACCCCTGAGTGTCTCCCTTCTTCATCTACAATATCCATCCTCTCCCTCCCCCACCCCCCATCAATTATCATCCCTCTTTCCTTAGACCTCTCTGGACACCTCTACTCTCTCATTTCCCCTTCCCCTGAAGGGAGCTGAAGCTGCTTCTACTGCTGAGGGATGGTTGTCTGAGCAGGCTGGATGTGCGATGCTGCCTCCTTTTCTCCCTGTGCAGTGAAGCACTCACAGCAGGCAGAGGGGAGAAGACAAGAGGAAAAAGTGCAGACAACAGGAGAGCTGCAAGAAAGGGAATGAGTGAAGCTTTAGGCTGAGGCTGAACAGAGCAAAGCAGAGAGGGAGTGCTAGCAGGAAATGAGGTGTAGACTGAAACAGGAGAAGAGAATGAGAAGGAAAAAGCAAAGAACATCAAAGAGACAACCAGAGCCACTGAAAGGAATTTTAAAAATAGGAGAAATGAAAGAACAGAAGGTGACAGAAAGCCCAGAAAGAGGACAGAGGATAATACAAAAAGAAGAGTAAGAAATATAACAGAGGAAGAATATGGGGGTGTAAAACAAAATGAGAAAAGAACTGGGTGCCCAGCAAAAGAGAATAAAGTTCAGTGAAAGAACCAGGAC
This sequence comes from Mauremys reevesii, assembly GCF_016161935.1. Lineage (NCBI taxonomy): Eukaryota > Metazoa > Chordata > Testudines > Geoemydidae > Mauremys > Mauremys reevesii. Next base: position 43,701,244 of record NC_052633.1, on the reverse strand, counting down.
TGGGACAAAAACCATAAAGGGGGAGACGGATCGAAATATAATTGTCTCCCACCATGTTCTTTATTTCCAAGATGGTCATTGTAAATAGGAAAGGTGGTGGTGGTGAAGAAAGAAGGGAGTGTGATAATGCAATAAGGGGGGAAGTGGGCACGCTTCCTTCTCATGCCCATGCACAGCTTCCTGACTCACTACAAAACTCTTTTTCCTCTCCTCAAAGGTCTCAGTTTTGAAAATGTGGTGACCATATAGGAAAGTATAGGAGGCAGTGGGTGGATCTTTTATTAATGTTGATGCTTTTTAAGAATCAGTGGAGAATGCAAATTTGTGCTGCTATTAAACAGGTTTTTCTATGTACACTGAAACCTCCCACATGTATTTGCTTTGAAAAAATAGCCCAGATTTTAACAGACACATCATGTTAAACTTGCAGGAAAAGGAGATGCAATGTTTTGTCTCTCCTATTAGCTCAAGGAATGGTGACATATAAGAACACATTTCCCTATGCAGCAAACCATCCCAAAAGTGACAAGTGTTAATGTCAAGCATATTGACCAAGGATACTCTTGTTCTTGATCACCATTTCAATTTTTCTGAGAATAGAAAACGAGAACTGCAAGATCATTTGTTTACTAAGGCCTGTTCCTACCTGCTTCATGGTGCAGGACTGGATTCAGCATCAGCAGAGATTATTTGAGATACACTTTGGTGTTCTCTCACATACACATAGCTTCAATATTTTTCAATTCTTCCTGACATAGTTTTATAATCCACAATTCATTTTGTGCCAGACACTTTGTATTCTCTAGACTGTTTTTTATATTCTGTTCTCCATCCTTAGTGCATTCCATTCTGTCAGTTTTCCTTTTATATTTACTATATGTGGAAAATACTAAAATGAAAAAGGCACTTTTAAGCAATGGTTTCTATTCTTTACATATTGTTCTGAAAAGGTTCCACATGATGCTGGCAGATATTGATGCACACAACATTTTAGTTAAGCCAGTGATTGACAGGTACACCACTATTTCTACAATCTGGACTGACTGTTACACAGAGTAAATGCTAATCTTTACCCATTCAGTTGTTTCTTCACATTATTCATTTTTCCCTCCTGTGTAGAAATGACCTGTTTGCTGCACTCCTAATTCTATGCCCTTGTGCCAATCGACACCAGATTGAAATGAACACACCTGGACAGCTACTCTCTGATGGAATTAAGGGAATGACAGTCATAGTAGAGAATATTTCCAATAAATAAATGACTCTTTGGGTGCCAAGGAATAAATCTTCTAATCTAGGTTAACTGAGCTATACCTAGAGATTGTGTATGTTTATGTGGGTGTCTCATTTTATCAAAACAAATTTGCATGCAAAATAAAAGCCCCACAATAGACTGCTACACTCTAGTCTGTTTTAAATTGGACACTATATTTTGTGTGCACTCAGGACATAGAAGATTTCTTTCATTTTATTGGATGTTAGCTCCAAAACATTCCAAGGAGTGAATTGTGGGTGACTGATGTCATAACACACAATGTTGGATTAGTAATAAGAAAAGCGCATATTCTAAGTAAAGTATCAGGGGGTAGCCATGTTAGTCTGTATCCACAAAAACAACAAGGAGTCCGGTGGCACCTTAAAGACTAACATTTATTTGGGCATAAGCTTTCGTGGGTAAAAAACCCACTTCTTCAGATGCATGGCCATGCATCTGAAGAAGTGGATTTTTTATCCACAAAAGAGTATGCCCAAATAAATCTGTTATTCTAAGTAAGTTATCTAAGAAATGCATTTTTCAGTAGGAAAACTACCTGGGGACAACCCAAAGAATATTTGAAAGGTAGTTTTATTTGAGAATATTTTTCATCTTGAATTTTGCCCTGAACAAGTTAGTGTCTTGTAGCACAGACAGAGTGCTAAATTTAACAAGTTGTATAAAAAACAAACAATTTATAGCAGGAAAAACACAGTAAAAGGAGTGACAACTGAATGTTGCCAGTGTCAGTACATAAAAACAAGAGATACATACCATAACGGCCACCTACTATAAAAAAAAGAATATTGATTGGGATGGGTAACACAGGAGCTAGGATTCTTTTGACCTGGATGGGTTCTATGCTGTGGTGCACACACAGTCAGAGATACTGACCACAGTTTAGTGACACCCGCTTATCTGTGTGTTAGCATTTACTGTATGGAAGGAAAAAAATAATAGAAGCTAATGCATTGGAAATGGAACGATGAGGGCCAGACTTTCTTGTGGTACTCCGATCTGACCACAAGTACTGGCAGTCTCTCAAGAATGTCTGTTCTCATGACTTCTCAGAGTATTTAAATTTTTCATTTTTTAGCTGAACTGCACCTTTTGAGGTTTCACTAGCATTACAACAGGAATCCTGGATTTTTGAGTTATCCATTCAGTGAAACTATGCTGCAGGACAATGGTTTGGAGACACAGAATCAAATTCAGCCCAGGTATAATCAGGCACTACTCACACTGAAGTAAGAGGAGGTTATTCCCACTTATATCACAGATGGATCTGGTATATGGCGTCTATAGCTGAGACACATTTTTCATAGGAGTTCAACAATGACAGCTTGTTCTCTAGCATTTTAACCATTAGGATGAATTCATACATGGGCAGTCCAGCCATTACAGCCTTAAAGATGGAGTTTCTTTGCCCACTAAACCACAAGAGGAAAAGCAGTAGAGTGTTTCTGAAATATAAAGTGTTCATAATGACAACATAATGAAACACATAATGAAAAGTGTTCATAATGACAAACAAGCTGGAAAGAATAAAGAGGAGAATAAAATTCCCTTTCAGGACTTGTTAGTTTTTTTGTGAATGAGGGCCTAATTATTAAAAGGTATTTAGGTGTCTAAAGATGAAGCTAAGGCACCTACAGGGATTTTCAAAAGCATCTAGGCGTTAGAGATGCCTTGCTTTGACCTGGGTAGAGTGGGAGTCCATGCTCTCATACTTGTGGCTCACAATCACAGAACAAGAAAAACTGAATGGTTACTGACACTACAGTAACTGTGATTTTGCGAAGTGTATTTAGTGTGGATCCCACTGTAGATATGCATGTGCCTCACACATATAAGATGAGATATTTTTCAGTTGCAGTGTCCATTGAGGTGATGCATGGGAGCATGAGAAGACACTGGGCACATGCAAGGGCATAAAGAGTGCAGCAGCCACAACTCTCCCTCTGCTCCCTCACAATTCAAAGTCTGTAGTAGCTGGCCCTTGACAGAAGATGGTATTTATTGTTTGCTTTGTGGGAGCTGGGGGCTGCCAAATTACTTTTGCTGGGTCTATAAAGTCTTCATTTACAGGGAGGATAAAGAGAGGGCTGGTAGTGGGTAGCGAATGGAACTGTTTGGCATAGCATTGGGCAAGAACATCTTATGCCCATTTGGTGGCTGTAATAGCTGCCCAGAACCACTTTCCAAAGGTAGGGGTAGGCTCCAGATCACTTCTGGTGTGACTCTTAATATTTATGTCAAATTGCTGCCTCAGAGTTCAGGCAGGAGATGGGTGCCTCCTGGTGTTTCTTCCTTTATGGATATTCCAGCCCCAGGAATAAGAAAGAGTCTTCGGTCTTTGTCAGGGTTGATATTTGTAGGGTGGCTTGTTCAAAAGGCAGTTCTTCCTTTGTGGCCTGTATTTCACATGGAGCCAAGAGGCTGTGGCTATTGACCTTGTGGCCATATCAGATGTATCTGTGGCCATCTGCAGCAATGTTCTTGCAACCATCTGCCCCTGCTTGATGATTTTTATTTCATCCCTGCAATCCTGCAGATTTCTTAAAGGAGTGGGTGACTCTCCCTCATGTGAAGCAATTATACTTGGCAAACAATGCCAGGCAGTTCACCACCCACAGCTGCGATCAGGCTGATGAATATGCCTTTTGGCCAAATAGGTCAAACTTCTTTGTTTCCTTCTCCTTAGGAACAACTTTAAGAGGCCTCAGGGCTTCAATTTCTCTTGCACTGCAGATGTGACCAAGGGCCCTGAATTTAGGTGGGCATAAAAGGGTTCAAAACCTTTGATACCAGGTATTGGCACCTGATACCTTTTCTCCATGTACTTGCAGTTAAAGGAAAAATGCCTAGCATCTGCCAGACCCCTTTCGCCAGTTTTAGGATCCCTTCATTAATAGGAAGAGCAATTCTGTCTGGTGTTGTCTTGCTCAGATTGTCAAAGGGCTTCTGAGACTTTTCTTTTATGAATGGAGTTTCAATGTCCACGGTCTCTGCCATCTGGCACAGAGAAGGTGCTGGTATTACCACTTCATCTAGTGATAAAATTCCTTAGGAGGAGACTGAGGTTGTTGTTGTCCCTCTGTTATTGCCAATTCCTGTGGACCCGCTTCCAGTTAAAGCATGGGTGGCCTAGCCAGTGAAGCCATAGTGGGTATGATCTCCTTTTTCTACACCCATGAGAGAGCAACCTGCTCCTCGACACATGGGAGGACAATCCCCAGTAAAGCCAATATGGCCAAGTTGTATGATGTACGGGTATTGACCTGGTTGAGACAGACTGGCTCTGTGCCACTCCATCATCAGTTGGGGCAGCACTCTGAACAGGTCTCCCCAATATGCTCCTTAGAGTCCTTCTCCCATAGCAGAAGAGCAGGTTCTCTACTCAATGTTGTCAAGAAGGAATACATTGGTGATGGCAAGGATGAATATATCTCCTCCCTGAAGGATTGCCCTGGGGAATGGTATGGAACCAGTGCTTCTTCAGTACCAAGAACATCTCTGGAAGTGATAAGAATGTTTCTGCAACATATCTGAGGTTCTTGCTTAGCTCCATCATAGGTGTCAGTACCGGAATCAGTGCCAGGTCTCTAAATCTGGCCAGTTACTATGGGGTTGTGTCTTTGAAAAGGCAATGTCTTGTGTTCTCCCACCAGGATTTTCCTCAGGACTTTCCTTCAATCTGGGAGCTATGTTGAGTTGAGGCTAGTGTTGAGGTAGCTAGTGCAGGAGCCAGAGTTGTCGGCATTGGGGTTTTCGGTGCCAAGGCAATCAGTGTGCTGGGACTGTCGATGCAGAGGCAGTCAGCACCAGGACTGTCAGAACTGAACATCTTGTGCACTAGGACCTGTGCTAATTTTGAGATGGTTCAACTTCTTTCCTCTGGCCAATCCTAGAGTATGATGATTGCTGACCAATACTGGTTTATGAGCCTTGCTCTCGTTGTAACTGTCGCCTCTGGGTCCAAAGTGATCCACAGGGACAGCTCAAATAGACACCACTTGAGCCAAGTGTCATTGGACTTGAAGGTTCCGGCAGGGAAGGAGTGATACAAAAAACACCTATCTGGAAGGTGGCTCTTTCCTAAGCAGAAGGGGCATTGGCTGTGCCTATCCTTGATGGACAAGGTTTGAACCTGAGGGTTTGGATTCCCCATAAGTTGTAATGGTTGGTAGGAAAGTCATTGATCCATTTCTCCTTCTTCTTCTCCTCTATTTTTTTAAAGGGATGTTCTTTTAGATGAAAATATTAAGATAAGAATTTTTTCAACAAATAGATTGATGAAGAACCAGTTTAAGATCTCCAAAGAGGATAGTGATCAGACACTTGCTGGGTTCCATCTCACTACCATAGGTGGTAGGAAGGAACTGATGGAGGATCATGGCTGCCCTACCCCCTTATGCCTGTGTACAAGAGTATGAAGCAGCATAGGGTGTATGCACTACCCTGGACATGGCTAATAAAAATAATCTGATCTTGCACATATTAAGGCACATGCACATCTATAGTGGGATCCACATGGTCACATACTCGAAGAAGAACTGTATGTTTTGTCTTTCCCAGTTGCCCCAAACCTCATTATCTTGGGTGTTTTGTTTTACCCCCATTTGTTTTGGTTGTTTTTCCTGATAAATTTCTAATACTATAAACATCAATTTTATCATGGCAACAGTAAAAGAGACCAATAGAATTTTAAATGTTTAGATTATAATCAAGTATTCAAACCAGATTTTGGAGCTTGGATCTAGATAAGCACAATTAGGGTTCACTGAACACAGGAGGAAGGGGAGGGAATTTACACTTTAAATTCAAAGAACAGTTTTCATGTACCAGTATAATTTTCTTATTGGAAGGGTAGGTGAGTTTTCTATGCTATTCTGTCTAGGCAGCCAGATATATAACACCACTGAAGGAAAGAATCTTGTATTGCCCACACACACAAATCTCCCTACCAAAAATTAAGAAAAAAACAAGAAATGCTTACAACCTTCTCAATTGTATCTAATGAACTCAAACTATTTTTAATATTTTAATTCCATGTTTTTATGGTGCTGTTCTAAGCCACACACCTCGGTATTGCCTAATATAAACGTTGCCTGAAAAGGATGCCAAGCATACATAGTCAGAAAGGTGGCTTTTATAAGAGGGGATCTTTATTTCCTCAATTACAGCAGTTATTCCAATGTGCGTTAGGTGCCTAAATATCTTTAAAATTTTGACCCTAAGTAACTAAACATCCCCAGTGAAATAGTAGGTTTCCTTATCTAACCAAGTTTTCATCTGTTGTGGTTCAAGAAGACCAATTTACCATGGCATCTCATATCTAGATCAGTAACAGAAGGAATGAAATAATATTTCCAGCTCTAAGTTTACCCCAATTACTATTTCTGTGTATTTCAAGCACAAGTGAACACATCTGGAAAATTATATGGTATATGACTTACCCCTACCTGAAACTGGATTGCAAACAATAACTGGGGATGCACCAAACCCACAAAATGTATATCCAGATTCAAATTTCCCCAAAGTTCAGATGTTTGGCTCTAGAGTTGAGGTTTATGTTCATGTCTATTGGCAACACGCTAAAAACTTCACGCAAAATTTGAGCTGAACCCAGAAACCAAACTTCATTTCCTTCTGCTATTCCCTTTTTTTCCAGTGATGAGAAAAGGGGTTCTCAGTGCATTTCCAGTACAGGTAAAAACAGGAAGTAGCTATAACTTGACAATAACCTGATCTCAAAAGCCAGACTTCCAGGCTAATGGCATTCCACTAAGGTAACATTAGCATCTAAAATGTTTTGGATGGTTACCTGGAACACTGAGTGTAGGTATAGTCTTCTGATTAAAAGCAATGACTATGAATCAGATATGCAATCCATTCCCAAACCTGCTACTAACTTGCTGTATGACTTTGGGAAAGTCTGTAAGGACCCTATCTAATTTCCCTCAAAGTGAATGGAAAGACTATCATTGAACTTCATTGAAGTTAAATTGGCTGCTGCTGTTTTGGTGCCTTAATTGACTCACCTGCAAAATTACCTGCCTTCTGGGGTTTGGGGTTGTGAAACTGAATTAATGTTTGTCAAGTGCTTGGAGATCCAAGAATGGAAGATGCAAATAAATTGTAAAGTATGATTATTTAAAAATAGATAAAATGGACTGTAAAATCTTATGAATCTGACCCATCTGCCATTAAAATCCAACTTGCGTAGAATACTATTCAAAGAATTTAAAATTTGTTAAATAGTAGTTATGAAGATAGACTTTGCTCATAATGCAGCAAGCAACTAAAAAGGAAAAAAGTTCACACGTACATTTTTTTCCTATTTATACAGCAGTAAATTGTATGGCTGTACTGTAAAATACCCCTGCATTGTCATATTGAAGAACTTCAGATTTAACCTGACCTACTCAGAATGGATATCTTCACTACAGTATGTTATGAGACCTTTGTGATACTTCTTTGATAATTCTTTGCAAACCTCCATTAGAAACATGGAAAAGCCACTTCAAGAGTGCACACTTACAGCTTACTGTTTACCTATACACTCATAAGATCAAAACCCCTGGTCTTACTGTTTTTGTTAACAAGGAGCACTAAAAGTCTTCCCACATACTGAGTTTTGGTTTCCATTTTACAATCTGAGATGACAGACGGCACAAAAATGATGAGAAAACTGTGGGGAGGCTTCCAGAAGATTGATTCTCTCATCAGCTGATTCTTTTCTAGTTAGTCTTTTATTGACTACAAAGGTATAGCCAATGCAGAAAAGGAAAACCAGACTGCCCTGTTTAATCCTGAGGGCATTGGCAAAAGGTGATCACTTTTTGAGAAAACAGAGGCCTACAACGAAATCAGCACACTGTATGAGCCGTTAAGCTGATTTAAACACACAAGGGATGCCTGGGGTTGAGCTCAAGATCTCTGAGGTGTGAGATGAGAATGAAACCATTCCACAGACTAATATTACTGAGCTTTAGTAGCAGGTGGTATAGTTGATCAGTCAGGAACCTGTCATTTGGAGAATAGGCCAATATATCTGAGACACATGAAAAATCCCTCATTTTTTCCCCTTTCCTACCAAGAATAAAAATATTGCAATTGTGAAGTTTGATAATTAACTACAAGTTTTGCACAAGTTAGACACATAAAAGTAAAAGGACACAACCAAAATGCATTTAAAGAACACAAAGTGAAAGACTGTAAAAATATATGAAAAGTAAATATCAAGCTGTATTCTATATTAGATAATTTTACAACTATGATTTCAATAACTCTATTTGTGATTCAAACTTCTGCTTGCTTTCAGTCAATACAACTCATCAGCCTACTCAAGAAACAAAGGAAATTCACATATGAATAGGTAATGTCCCAGTGCAGAAACAATGAGATTTATTTTATTTTAAATTCTGAACTATATAATCTGAAATTCACACTATAGCACATTAGTGTATGTTGGGGGCTCCTCACTATCATCTTCAGAGACTGCAGTTAAAATAAAAAATGCTAACACCCAGAAATCACTCCCCATTTGCAACACCCTTAATTCCATAATTCCCCATGTGCCATTTTCCACTCTATAGCAGAATTGTCACTATTTAACTGAGGGGACAGTGACTGCATGATGCTGGCCCAAATGATAGCTGTACCGTCAAAAATGCTGTAGTATTTTCAGCTTATTTTACTTTGTTATACACCCCCAACAATTTTTGAGTTCTCTCTTTTCTCCCCTCCCCCCCTCTTTTTTTTCTTTTTTTGGTTATTTTTCAGTTTAACTAGACTTCAGTGTAGGCTTCTAGTAAATTCCACTTTGCATCTGACTGGTAAACAATGCCACAGTACATAACCTAATGAAGACAGAAACCAGAAGAAATCTCTCATATGCGCTAGTGCCCTCCAGCCAGTTTTAACTTCTCGCAGATACACCTCAATTTTCAGTAAGCCCACAATCTTGTGGGTGGTTATTTGCATGTATACTTTTGCTGCGCTAACACAGTGTGCATGCAGTTAGTTTGTAAAACCTGGATGCATAAATGATGGGTTCTGCATGCATGCATTCTAACACCTGGGCATGCTGGCACTATCAACTGTATGTACAGGTGTTAACAAGCCCACCAAAGTGAATCCCCTTGGAAATAATAGCAACACACAATTCAGTACAGATTGGCTGACAGTGATGTGATCCAAAAATAAAAGCTTCATGGGACATGTATATACTATCACTGAAACACATAAACCCCAGGAGGTTCAGACCCACTTCAGAGGACAGGGATTACATCCAAACATAATGGCACCTTTACCATTTTATACTGCAAAATAGTGTCCATGTGAAACACAGAACTTCACAGCACTGTGGGAACAAGTTATGAGAATAATTGCAAACAGTATGTATAGCTGATAAGAAAATTGCACAGACCTTTGTTTATTTAATGTTAAGGTTCATAAGCCTAGGGAGAACACAATTAAACTTAATGGGTAACATCTCATGAAATCTGAAGTTAAATATTTCAAATATGCTATTTTTATTTTGGGTGTAGAAAGCCACTTCCTCCGAGTGATCCCACTCTCAAATAGAACAATTCAGGAGTTCAGTATACATTAATATTGTATACAAATACAGACTGATTTCAGGCTTGTTTTCAATCCAGTGATTAGGTGCAGCCTGGACTACAAAATGTATTCCAGGTAGATCACCAGTTAAAAGGAAGCTGAAGAACTCCAGCTGAATAAGCAACTTGGCTCAGCACCTGATCTGGCTGATCAGCATGTGTATAGTGGTACACTTCTGGGAAATGTCTCCACTGGAGAATTTCTAACATGGTCAGATTGTTATCACTGTTCTTGAATGTCATATAGCATAATTTCACAGTGTGATTGGTGACTGAGAAGCTCATATATTAAGCTTATTTAGATTGTCCCATGCTCTGTTTTTCAGCTAGAAATATCTGCCCTTTTACTCTGTACTGATGGAGTTTTGACTATATCTGTTTGTTAGATTAAAAATTCCCTGGGGCAAAGCTTGTTCATTCCTTCATCCTGTTATGTACAGTGCCAAGCACATTGTCTGTGTCTGAAAAATACCCAATTCATTTCAAATAATTATTATCAATAAACAGGCACCCTAAATACAATCATATGTATTATACAAGTGAACTTTACAAATATAAAAACCAAAGTTAAAAAAGCAATCACACTGCAAGGGAGAGTATATCTGTGCTCTGAGCCTACACAAAACGCTGATGCTGTACTGCTGAGCCACGGGCTTTAGTAAAATGTTTTTCAGATGGGAATCTGTAGTGCAACATATCACTGGGAATGAATATGGAGATCCGAGAAAGATGGTGAGGTGGAACTCAATGCAGGCACAATGTCATCTAGCTTAAGCTGTGTATATTGCTGTATGTGTCACCTATACAAAAGGTGTTAAGGTAACGGCTCAGTTTTTAAATTTTAGACCATGCTTTTACATCAGTCACAAAGAAAGGTGTCTGGGGTAGGAAAGGTCCATCAGGTCAGCTTTGGGTGCTATTTACTCCATGACTGCTTCCTATTAATAGACACTAACAAGTTATTTGGACTTACAATCTTCTATTCCCAAGTGTTCATTTTTGAGGGATCTCATTGATTTTTGCCACCAACTACCAACCCCCCAGGGAAGCATTACCCACAGTACTCTCCTCTCTAATCCCATAGGTGCTGTTTTCAAAGTTAAGCTGCTGATGTTTGTTTGGGTGCAGAAACAAACAAAAAAAAAGCCAAATGTAAGCAAATCAAACAGGATCTTTCAGTTTTCTAGAACTACACTTCAACCCAACACTTAAGTGACATCTCCTTTTTCTATAAACATTGCTTGTTAAATTCCTAACATCAGAAGCCTTCTTAAATGAGAATAGAATATAAAACTAGTACTTGGCCACTTTCTTTGTTCTCATTTTATAAGCAGTAACACACTTGCTCAAAATTATTTCATTTGTTTTCATGATAAAGTGATGCTCAAATTCCAACACTTCAGGTTGCCATGATTATTACGGAAGGTCATCTGTACTGCATATTTGGCATTTTGCAATGTATTTGTCATATTAGTAACTATGGTATCCAATAAACTCATTGATAGAAAATCTAATTGCATAATGTGCCATTACAACTTGACATTATAGAGCGGCTCAGATGAAAACACCTGGTGCCCACTCACTGGTTTCCACGTGTTGTTTGTAAACTTTCATATTACCTTGTGAAATATTTTTTCCAGAGAAGGGTAGAAGCCCCATTCAAAACAAGAGAAGCAAACTACTAGAAGTAAGTGGACAATCGGGAACAATTTTGCATTGACTGGACTAGATGCCCTTTTGCATCGCCATGTCTTGCTTCCATCTTCCATCTCTTAGCTTCCATGATTTGCTGTAAATACCTGCCAGTTTGGTCCCTGCCCATACTACAGCTGCAACTATGCCTGCCATAACCATGCTTGTACTAGTAAAGTGATCTCTATCCACATCGATCAGAGAAACACCTCTACCTCAATATAACATTGTCCTTGGGAGCCAAAAAATCTTACCATGTTATAGGTGAAACCGTGTTATATTGAACTTGCTTTGATCCACCGGAGTGCGCAGCCCTGCCCTCCCGGAGCACTGCTTTATTGTGTTATATCCAAATTCATGTTATATTGGGTGACGTTATATCAAGGTAGCGGTGTATTTTCTAAGAATAGTGTTATAAATCCAGACTGTTCAAAAGTTAGGGTACATAGACATTAGCACATTCTTGCCATCACAGTTCTTGGAAAAAATAGTCCCTGGTCTCTTTGTCCATGGGAAAACATGACTGACCTGTTTAAAAGAGGGCTGTTAGCATGGGTTCAACGATAAAAGATGACTGAGGCACCACAGATATATATAAGACCACAAGATGAATAAACAATCCCTTTATTCACAGGTGTCTTGGCAGTCTCAAACTCCTAGAATAATTTAACATTACCTGAGAAACTTTTAAGCAATAATGATGCCAAATAATGAACATTTGCTTATGACATAATATAAGCAGGCAACCAATATGATACACAGTATCCCTTGGGGAGGAATTCCTACCTTCACTTCAGTGGAGTGTTCTCTAATGGAATAAGTGTTTTTCCACAATTGATAATACATTAGATGAAATATGCTTGACAGTGAACTTCTGAACTGAATTCATTGCTCCTAGTAAAAAGACAGATGGCCTGATCCTCCTTTGCCTTGCAGTCACCCACAACTATTCAAAATGGGTGTAAAATTCTACTAAGTCAGAAGGGAACGTAGCTGGCATATGTGTGTAATTGTTACTCTACTTAAGGATATGTTAGTGGGCCACATTAGTGTAACCTACTGGTCAGTGTGCGTTATACATCCCCCTCTGTGCCCAATCCACAGAGGAAATGAGTCTGTTACAGCTCCCAGCTACAGACCCTGGAGCATTAGCTCTATCTGTAAACAATGATGCTTTCAGCTCTGAAATTCCCCATTCAGTCCCTGGTGCGTTGCCCAAGATGGACACCATCACCCCGCATGCCTGAAGAGGGTCAGGTTAGCACATATGAAATCCATGCTCCGGAAGGGACAAAAGAGATCTCCAGTATTCTGAAGGAGAACCCCCAGATCATTTACTTTCCAGCAACACTTCTCTTCCTACTACCTAGCCTACTGGATTAATTTACAGCAGTACACTGGTGCCAAATTCCACTGTTAGAGATACATATACAACTGCTTGCATCTGAAGAAGTGGGTATTCACCCACGAAAGCTCATGCTGCAAAACGTCTGTTAGTCTATAAGGTGCCACAGGATTCTTTGCTGCTTATATACAACTTGTGCATATATTTCTTACGGCAGACTTTAGCTGATAGCACATAAATCCAGTTTGTTAAAGGAAAAAGTTGTAGGCTTGCCTCCGTTTCCTCTGCTGAGTTGCATGTTGGGTTTCCCACTCTCCGGTCCCCCTAGGCATAATGCCCTTTTTAAAGGATTAAGAAAAACCCTTCTTGTTCATTTGCTCAGAACAGAGGTGTCAGAACAAAATTCTCCTCCTTCTCATCTTGATCTTAGTATACACTTTATCCTACCCCTTCATAACAATGATACCAACATTAAAAGAGAATTTTAAAAGGAGCAATAGCAGCAAGCAGGCTGAAGAATTGAATAATGGTATAAAGATTGTTAAAACACACAACATAAAGAACACTTTTTTTCAGGCAATATAACAATTATTTCAACAAGCTGCAAATGTTAAACTTCAGATCATAGGATTTTTTAAAAATAGTGGAGTCTAAAAATATGATGATTTGAAAAGTGCAGACAAAATTTTGCTGCTGCTTCCATCATAATTACTGCCTTGAAAGTAGATTATTGTTTCGTCTTTGTTCCTCGACAAAGATTGTAAGGTTGACAGAAAATGTGTCATAATTTCAAGGTCTAGAATAATCTGTAATCTTTTTTCATCCTTTAAAATGATCTACATTTTGATTGGTCACTGATGACACCTCCTTGTCATACTGTAAGTTGCTGAGGCTGTGAAAGAGCACAAGAGTAGCCAGCCAATCAAATTATAGAACAATGAGAAGGTCAAAGTAACATTGCATATTGCTGTCCTTCCGAAAATACATTGCACAAGGCATTGAAGATGGAAATTTAACCCCTTGCCGGTGTTCTGTAATCCTGACTTTTATTACCCAAGTAAAATGGAGCAGGCTGTCCCGCTAAGCCAAAGCAAGCAAAGAAGGATAAAACTCTCAGGAAAAGGAAGTTATAATTAAGGGTATCACTTGCCCCCTCATTCTGCCTTTTGTGGCAAAAAAAGTTGCTAGTGAGGAGAACATGGAGGTGTCTTTTGTTATCCAAAGAAATGAACTACAGTTTTCATCCCACTAGGGGTTTCCACAGTAAATGGAGCTTTTCTTTCTTTCAGCCCTATTTTAGCAGTTCTCAGACTGGCAAGCTGTTAGAGCATCAAGTTATCTTCTACTGGAGCCACACCAAGGAAAAGAGAGAGCCCTTTCTTCTTTTCAGAGAAAAACAATTAATTTTAAAGAAAAGAAGGTGCATAAAAGAAAATACTATTACAAACGACACAGTTTAAATATATAATATATACAGACACACACACATTATATATATACACACACACACACACACACACACAATGTATACTTTATGCACATATATTTTACAGGTACAGACCAAAAAATGCTATAGTTTTAAACTTAAATACCAAGACATCCAACATTTGTTTTATTTCTGAAGCCTGCACCTTATCTCTCTGTCAATATTGTATAAATGTTTTGCATGATGCAGGCTGTGCATCACAATTGTATTGTGCTGGGTGTGCTAACACTACATGGGCTATAATAAGACTGAACAAGCGTTGCTTTAGGAGCCTGAGATTTACAAAGAAAGTAAAGAAGGAAGAATCCCTTGATTTTCTGGCATCCTATGCCACATAGCTGGACAAGACTGAGCTTTCATTCTGTGAATTTTCACAAGAACAGAGATGCTTAGCACCATTGTAACCCCATCCTCATATTACAAGAAAACTACTTGAGACATGAGATTTATAAACCTGCTAGAAATGTTTTAATTTTTTTTTGAGCTGATGAGAATTATATACCATACTAGATCATTCCATTTGAAGACGCTCACCAGCTGAAAGAACTAGCCTATCAGTGAAAGAGACAGTCATAAAATGAGAAAAAGAAGGAAATGAGAACTGTGAAATGCCACCCCTGGAGAAATTTCTTTTGTCAGTGCTCTCTAAGCTTGGTCCTTTCAGTTTTTTCACTGACAGGATAGGCAGAAAAATCAGTTTTCAGCCATGAAAATATCAGGCAGAGAGCTCAAGAAGAACTGGCCAAAGTGTTTGAACATCTACAATATGACACCTATCTCATTAATGTTAACAGAACTTATGCACCAAGAGACAATGCATTCTCATATCTCCTGCAATCTGGACCAAAATGGGACTCTCCAAAGGACTTTTAGGTCCTAGGTATTCGAATCAACTTATCTCTCCACTTCCTTCATGATTCCAATGTCGAGAAAAAGAATTCTAATTACTCTAATTTTCAAAATTCTACTTTTCCTCGGTGAGGTTTGTTTTATTTTGGAATAAGTAAACAAAATATTACTACTGGTGTATTATCATCCATCATGACATAGGGTGAACAAATCAATTTTATGCATGGCCTGTTTAAAAAAAAATATGACAAATTGAACATGTACTGGGTTAATCAATGGCTTTAACTAAAGCACAGAACCATTTGTGGACAATAATTATTGGAGTGGTTAACTATTCTGGTGCACACACAACAACCGGGGGGGAACATTTCCAAAGATTTAGCTACCTAGCTAGCAACTACAAAAAATACACTCCAATGTGCCAGATACATAGTTGGATGTGTGCCATCACTTCTCCAACTGCAGAAAGAGCCAGCTGCTAGGTGATTTGCTAATGAGGTATTGGGAAGAGGATTCATTAGAAATAAAGGCAACAGAATAATCAGAGAAAGAAAGAATATACTTGTTCTTGCTGTCCTAATTTTATTCCTTATTTATACATTCTTCATTGATTTTATGTAGGCAGAACTTGGAGAACACAAGCTTGTTAAGTTTTGTTGCTGAGAATGTAATTGGAACTGAGTGTATAAACTCTGCACCAGCAAGGAAGGGGTTAAGGAGCTGCTAGTAGCCCCACCACACTAGGGTTGCCAACCCTCCAGGATTGTCCTGGAGTCTCCAAGAATTAAAGATTAATTTTTCATTGAAAAGATTATGTCATGTGATGAAACGTCCAGGAATACATCCAACCAAAATTGGCAATCCTATACCACACCGTACCATGCCAGGAAGAGAGAAGTTTAAAAGGTGGAAGCTCCACTCAGAAGTGGGCAGCCCTGGGAAGAGAGCAAGCCATTGAGGTTCCCAGCTCCCAGGAAGAGGCCTAGAAACTAGCAGAGCCTCTGCCTGCACAGATCTCCTGCGCTACAAAGAGGGAAGAGACCCAGCAAACTTCAGAATGGACTGTGGCCCACCCAGAGCAACTCTGAAGAAAGAGGCCAAATTTCCTGGCTAGAATTCCCAACAGGATTCCCTCACCACCACCTTTACCCTTTAGTTTAATCTCTTTTGCTGACCTGGAATTGTTTGTTTCTTTCACTGAAAAAGGGAAGAAAGAGTCAGAAGGTCTCAGCTAGAGGGCCGAGAGTCAGTCATTGCTAGACTGACATTGAACACTTCCACTGGAAGGACTAGACTTGTGCTACTGCACTTTGCACGTAGCAGCCAAAAGGAGTTCTCTGATGGGGGCAGATCCTTGACGATAATCACCAAGGCCCTGAGCCAAAGCCCACTGATGTCAATGGGAGTCCTTCCACCGACTTCAGTGGGCTTTGGATCAGGCGCTACAAGTGGTATTTAGAGATTCTCACGAATGTAGATACTGTATGATAAATGAGGGAAAAGTGACAGGAGATGCTTGTTGCATTAAGTACCCCTCAGTGCCTGTGATTTCATAAGCAAGCTGACTGTCCCTGATGCACTAGAATTCTTGGACAGATGTGGAAAATACAGGTTGTTCCTTAACTGTTTCTTGGTTTTCTTCTAAACTTTTCAGAACTGGCATCCACATTCCCTGCTGATAGGTGCAATATAGGCAGAGTAGAGATACAGCAATCTACCTGGTCTAGATCAATTCTAGAGCTAGGTGTCATGACAAGAAGACAACAAAACAAATTACCAAGCCAACCCAGGGCAATTTTAGCGACTTTGTGGGGTCTTCAAGAGAGGTGTCCTGACAAATTAAATTGATGTTACTCCATTTTAATTTACTTTTTATCAAATATAGATGAATTCTTTGTACCATAAAAAGTAGTATACATCAATAGCCAACGAGCTTATCATGCATAGAAGACAACGATCACACTGCCGAAAGCCAGGGAAGCTTCATGCATACTTGTGTCAGACTCTTCAATCTTCAAAGGAGGTCATTCATATAAATTCAGTAAAGACAGCAGTGTGTGAATCTTATAGTACCTGACCTCACTCCACCTTCAAAAGCAACTCTAAAAGCTTAAACAGTAAAATTCAAACAAAAAGGCACTTCCACTGCTGCCAAACAGATAGATAGCCTATGCCTGAACTCAATTTACAAAACAGAGACATTGCTGTACATTAGCCTCTTTAATAGATTCAAGTTTATGTTCAGAATATACATCTACCTTCAGCAAACTGCACAATGAGAACCAAAGCAAAAAAGTGCTGACTGAGAAAGTGTCCAATAAGCAGAAGAGACAATATAAAAAGTTAATTAACCCATTCTGATAATTTTCTTTACTATCTTATTCTTCAAAAATTGCACAATGGGACCAGTTGTAACACTCCTAATTCCACTATTCCAAAAGTTTAAAATTGTTTTGAACCTGTTCATGCACAATATATTGTAGAAATCTGTCAGAAGTTCTGATATAGTCACCCCAAGGTCTAATCCCATTATACTGGATGAAAAACTACAAGCATGAATACAAGACCAGCCCTACCCAAGAAAGATCAAGGAAAACATAAAGTACTGTAGGTGTCTGGCCTTAAGTGTTGCTAGAACAGTAACAAGCTGCAAACAATCTATGAATCTAGAAATGGCAGTAAATAGGATTGCTTTCAGTTTATGAGCTGATAAGCCTGTTTCATAGAGTAGTTCATGGTGACTGACAGTTAAAACATTGGGTCATCCATGAGTGCTTGTGCTATATGCCAAGTGGCACAACGCCATGAAGACTGATGGCATGAAGAGAAAAATCTCACAACAAATGCTCATCTGACGTAGCCACCTAGAGGGAAGATGCACAAAGGTGGAGAAATAGATCAAAGTTGTAACCATGTCTAGAAAGAAACATCTGAGACTATGAAAATAAAAGTAAACATTGTCTTTTTAAAATGTTCCAATGATTGACTGAACTATTGACACTATAGCAATAATTGTGTGCTAAAACTAAACCCCTCTATCCTCAGAAAGATTTAAAAAGCAACCCTTCTTCAAACTTTCCTCTTGAATGGGTTTTTTTAATTTCTTTCTCTGATTCTAGTCTTCAGAATTGGCAGCAAGTTAATTTTGAGAGAGAGAGAAAGAAGCCTTTTCTTAAAGCCATATTTCTATGGCCCACATCTATTTCAGGCCACGTAAGAGCATGTTCAGCCACTGACAATGCTCTGATGTTCTTCTCTACTTATGCTTCATTTTTTTGAACATGTAACCACTCATGCCAAGGAAGTTTCAGTGGATGGAATTACACAACAGCCTCTTTAAGGATGAAAAGGGGAGTCTGGGGACATATAGGAGAATATATTTTTCAATTGGCCATGAGCCAGAATTAAAGAGGCGCAAAATGGTGGAACGACAAGAAAGTCTCCGTTAAATGAGGAGATGAAAACACAAGTATTTAAACTAAAGTAGTCACCGAAATTCATGATAATGTCTCAGAGAGGAGCAGGTACTTTGAACTGTTACAAATGGGCAAAAACAGTGGGTTTAAGGATGGGCCAAAGAATTAAGGTATATTACAGTTAAATTCTATCAAGACTGAGCACAGTCTGTAGCAAGTCTGTGTAAGGTTAGCAAAAATAATGTGTGGGATTGTGGTGATAATAGGAAAGGTCAATATAAGAACTAAATATTACAATTATCATTATAGCCTATTCCCCCGAGCACCTGTGGAAGGATGAAGCTGAGTTGAGGTTCTGTCTTTTTCCACTTAGCTCTAGGTAGTGTCTCTGCAATTTGGCAAACTGTTTTTAAAATGACTAAAGCAAATATTTATGTAAAGGGAGAACATTGTCTGCTTTCATTTTATTCTTTTCCCCAAAGTTTTGGGATTAGAGAAGACACCTAAATACTGATCTTTCAATCTACCGTGGCCAGCATATTCTTACAGACTGATATTTAACCCTGGGCTAAGGGCCAATATCAGGCTTATTAAATCCTGAAGTCCCACTTCAGTCCTCAAAATGGGGCTTAATGGGGGCATAGGCCTTGTGCTGGTCCTCTGCACAAGGGTGAATTTTACTGATAGAATCCAGGCATATTTAGCCTTTAATTCAAACTCTCACTGCTTTCATTTTACTAACTGCTACAAAACAGTAAGAAACTGTGTGTGTGTGTGTGTGTGTGTGTGTGTGTGTGTGTGTGTGTGTGTGTGTGTGTGTGTGTGTGTGTGTGTGTGTGTGTGTGTGTGTGTGTGTGTGTGTGTGTGTGTGTGTGTGTGTGTGTGTGTGTGTGTGTGTGTGTGTGTGTGTGAGTCTCCAGCCTGAAAGCATAGAAATCTTAGAGAACAAGTTCAGCTAAATTATAGAGGGCTCGAAGGGCTGAGAGGTGAAATGGTATATTCCGCTAAATCCAAGATGACAAGAAAAGAATCATGAGCAGAGATGAGATGAAAAGAATCATTTTTCTGGGTGAAGTGCAGTGTGCCTTCCGTGATTTTTAAGGGACATTTTTGAGCATTGCCTATGTTCAAACATACATTTCCAAACAAAAAGAGCACTTTCAGCATCTAAAGTACAAGTCCTCGCCACGCTAAATCTTCTGACTGGTGTCCCAGGCAGAAAAGGGAAGCTGGTGCAGTCTCTCAACACTATCATAAGTCCCAGCTTCTCTCCCTGCCTTCTCTTCCATTCACCCTACCCCTTCCCTGGCTCTCTCTACACACAGACACAGCTTGACAACCCATCAGGTCTCCTGGCTGCGTCAAGTCCACTTCTGCTAATCCACTTGCACTGTGAAGCTGTTCTCTTTACTTTCCAGAACTACAAGTGCTTCAAAAAAGCAACTGGGACAAGTGATTCTGGGGTTTATGAGCCTCAACGTCTGCTGCCCATATCAGATTGGAGACATCCAATGGGAGCAAGATGGATAAAAAGGGTGTCTCAACTGTCATGGGGCCCAGGAATATGAACCCTTTTGAACAGTATGAGCAGGCAGATGAAGACAGGAGAGTGATTTGGAGCAAGTGTTTTGACTTTGGATCATGTCAACAGCCCAGGTACTATTCTAGCAGTGAGAGAGGAAGAGAGTATTATGCTCTGCTTTTGACAGCTTCCCCTTCAGTATGCCTCTTAGATGTGGTACCCTAGGTAGCTGTCTATTTCTAGGCACCCTCTGTTTCCATCACTGCTTTAAAGGATTGAAAGCTTCCTTTTCACCTGGAAATGTAAATTTGGAGACTGTCTGGAGCATTGCCTAATAAGTATTTTTAATAAAAAAACCTAAATTTTACGGGATACATTTATAGCACACTCCCCTTAATGCAACCCAAAATTTGCAAGCACATCAGTTTTGCTCATATAAAACCTGTATTTCTGTACATACAACAGCTAATTATGCAAATGATGGCTTGCCCAGTCAACTGTTGTGTGCGCAAAAAAAATGCATAATGGTTTAGCTAGCAAATTTTCATCTAAAGACAGAGCTGCCCCCACTTCTATTCATTTAGATTTATACCTAAAAGGCAAAATACACCAGTACTGGGCTCTAGGCACCTTGGACATTAAACAAAATCAGGAGGAAAAAAAACCCACATAACCCCTTAGATTCCTCAAAAGAAGAAAAGAAAAGAAAAGAACTCAGGTAAGAATCAAACCCAAACAGTACCTGAACAATTCCCTGCCATTCTGTGGATTTTGAGTTGCAAAGATGGGAGCTTAGTATTGACAAGATGGTATTTTGTGACTGGGTTACAGAAGACGCATTTCTACCTATTGCTTTTAGATGAAGTTTATAACTTTGTTATCACACATGCCAACTCTTGCACATTTATAGCGAGAGATGCGATTTCTATGTAAAACTAAGCCTCACTCATGATCTCGGGATAGAACTCTTAAATGTCAGGATTTTTTTTTTTAAAGCTGTGGCTAAAAAAACAGATCCTGATATTTGTGAGTTCTGTCCCAAGATCACGACTGAGGCTTAATTTTACTTAGAAATCACTGCCAGCACTGGGCAGCAGACTCCGGCTGCCAGCCTGGGAAGTGGGAGAAGGGACCCCACTGCAGCCCCTGCAGTCTTGGAGAGGGTGAAGAACCCAAAGAGGAACAGAGGTAAGGCTGGGAGGACTGAACTATGGCCAGGGGGCTAACCTGAGAAGGAAGGAGGGTTGTACTGATGGTGGGTTCTGAGCAGATGGGGTGAGTGCTGGGAGGGTGAACTAACAGTGGTGGGAGTCGATGGGGTAGAGGGACTGATGGAGTAGTAAAGATGGGCACTGGGGGCTGAACTGATGGGGGTTGGGTGGGGACAGAACTGGTGGGGGACTGAAGGACAGGATTAATTGCTGGGAAGGAGATGGGCAGATGTGGGGGTGAGAGCTCCTGCAGCAGGGGGCAAAATCATCTTATCCAGTACATGTGGGACAGTGGGCAACACTGTCACATGCCTGCACCCTGGCGATGGGCAGGGAAAGCTCAAAAATCAAGAGGCTGATCTAAAAACACAATATAATTTTTTTTTAATCTCATGAGTTTGGGTGGTCCGACTCATGATTTTTGATCTCTTGACGTTGATAATATGGTGTTATTGACTTCTTCAGGCCTGAATAGTATGTGACCATATTTTATATTATGGGGCTCCAGCTGAAGCACCTATATTGACAACTGTGGCAGTATGGTATTGGGAGAAAGGCAGTAGTCTAGGTAACCAGGGCCCAAACCATAGGCAGATGATATGTGGCAGGTCCATCGCTGAGACAAGTGGCCCACAAAGGATTGAACTAGCTTCAGCAGTACCATCACACGAGTGGCCCCACGCCTCTAGACTGCACTTCCTTCAGAAACCAAGGCCACATTTTTGGGATTGTTCACAGTCAGACTGACAGACCAATTAATGGGCTGGGGAGAGGGTATCTGTCACACACACAGCTCCTTATATTTGTACATGCACTTGCATACATACAGAGAAAGAGAGAGACAGAATACACACACAGAGAGTTAATGATGTGAGATTCCTGTTAGTATACAGTCATTCTCTAACACTCTGCTCACATTGAGAAGTGTCTTCTGATCCTAATTGTCACAGTGGCTGTTAGGGATGCTACCCAGATAGTAAAAGCAGGGATTTCTCCTGGGTCATATGGCATCAGCTGGAGAAACAGGTTTTTCAGGATAGCCACAGCTTGAAAAGCTGATAGAGCTTTTCATGTACACCCTGAGCATCAACGGTTCAAACTTCAGCGGATCATGTGCTCCTGAGCCTCCTGGCATTTGGCCAAAAGCAGCAGGATTCTAAACCAGCAACAATGAGAGTAAAGTAAACTTTTCTCCAGTTTGGGCACCAATGTCAAAATCTGGGCAGTCCTCTAGGATAAGGCAGATAATTTCAGTGGCATATGTCTCAGCTAATTCTGATCCCTCAAACACCAGCTACAGTTATGGGGAAATATCTGTAGAAATCTAACCTCTCAAGGACACATGCATAGGGAAACAGATGGCTTGCAACAGACTGTTTAATCCCAAATCAAATAACAGAATCAGCACTTCAGGATGCCTGCTTATATAGACACTTTTTGTCAGTCAGTGTGGCCTGTAGCTAGGCTTTTTATGCTATAGAACCCCCCGAAAAAAGGCGTGTGAGGTGTGCTAGTTAACAAAAAGGTAAGAGACTAATATTTTAAAAGGCAATTTACCAAAACATTATATACAAGTCTGCTATACTTAGGAGCAGATTAGGACTTGGCTCAAAAACATTATCTCGTTTGAAATTAAATATAGTAATGTATAAAAATTTTGCTTATCTATAGTGATGTATAGTTAAACAGCTGTTTCAAGCCTGCAGCGTAGCTCCCATGTACACACCCACCCTTTTTTGGTTTTTCATTTGTGAAACGGGTCATTTTCATAATCTTGTAAAACTGGGAGAAGGGAGGAGCTCCTAAGGGTACCAAGCTAGCAAAAAATACCATTCTTTAAAAATCTTTTTAAAGCATCTCACGTTGCATTGGTACATGAGGAGGCTGGGAAAACACATGGCAGACCAGAAAATGGCTAAAAGTCTAAAAGATTCATACGATCTTGTTCATCATGACAAAAACAGCTTTCATAAATTTTCTGACTACTAAACAAAATTTAAAAGGAGTCAAAAAATTGTGAATCTACCATTACCATGTGCATAGTTAAAAACAACCAAACAGGCTGCTTGGCCTCTAGCTATTGTATGAGCCTGTCCCATTTTTAAATAAAATGAATATTTAAAATATTATTAGTTCTCACAAATGAAAGTAACACTGACCTGATTTTGAGGTCCTGAATGGCCACCAAGTAAGCCAATGGGTCTGTGGGTGCTTAGCATCTCACAAAATCAGGCCACATGTTTAGGGGCCAAATATAGATTTACTTCAGGCACCCAAGTTTCTAACTTCTAGCCCTATTTTTGATCATTTTAGCCATTGTCTGCAGCTTCTCGTACTTTTAATGCTATCATTATTAGAATCGGTCATGGTCTTAAATAAAAATCAGTCAGGTACCCATGAGGAAACTTAGGTAACCAGTACAAACCAAGAAATCCATGGTTTCAGCTTTGATTGCAAAGAATTGGAATTAGCCATTTTTCATTAACCAGCAGTTATTATATCATAATGTATTGTTTGTTGGATACCAACACTGTGCTTGGTTGCACAAGGAACAAAGATGGCATGGTCCATGTCCCCCAGGAACTTATAATCAGTCAAACATCCTGAATCTGTTGAAGGCCGGGAGATTAATGAGAATTGAGTGTTTAGTGCTTCTCAGTAAACAGGGGCCTGAGGACAATCAGCACCTCTCAGAATCAAGAACTTAGTTCATGTCATGAGAATTCTGTGAAGGCAAGTACAGGAGAGCATCAGTAAACATCTTCTTAGATATCCAGAATTTGACACAAATACCTTAAAAAATATCAAATGTACAAGTAATCCTATGGTTTGTCACAGCTCCTAAGCAAGCTGAATCATTTGTCTCTGGCTAAATCAAAACTAACCAATGCCCAAGTATGGGGCTGGTTGCGGGGGAGATATGAGCTATGGTTGCTTTTAGATGAAATGTAAAAACAAGGTCCTGCTGATCATTTGTGTCATTGTAGATCCCCCAGCTGGAAGAGGAGCATTAACCTGAGTCCTGGACAAATTTTAGCTTGGGCAATTACATTTTGCATTCTTAAAATTGCTCCTCTATTATTTTGATTTCCCTTTTTTTCCCATTTCCTTCCTAAAAACCGTTGAGTGATGTAACTTCTCTGATTCACTTCAGGTACAGTTGCATTTCAGTGGTGAACAAGCCATACCTAATCACTTTCCAGACTGTCTACAGTATTTAGTGTTCCTTGTAGACTACACATGCTGTACAAAGTTATTATTTTAACAGACTGGGAGCTGATGCAAAAGCCACTGTACAGTGACAATTTTTAGGATCTCAGAAGAATTCATATCACTTCCTAAAATTTGCAAAACAAAAAAAAAATCCATTAGGTGATTTTGCCAAGATAATTTGAAGTGGAACCTAGCAGTTCTTCACCAGCTCCAGTCAATAGTGCTTTATGGCTTAGCACCCTTGAAATATTTATTGACAAACAGAGACAACAGAGCAGCAGATGGGTTTTAGCATAGCTAAGAAAAGAAAGATAATCTTTGACGGAATCAGTAAAATTAAATCCTGACAGAATCCTGAGTGAATCAGTGTGTCAGTTAAATATAAATGACACTGACAAACAATATATATCTGCTTGAAGAGTCTATGGTTTGTGCCCCGCATCCCCTTCTGTACTATTGAAATCATGTCCTTATCTCAAGTACTTTTCACATATCAGAGAAGTGGCAAATTTCACAAAGCTTGCACTAATGTTACTCATTTCCATTCCAAGTGAAATGCTCTTCAGTAAGTAAACAACAGTATTCAATAATGCTGTTTCTGGAGACAATGGAAAAGCTCCCTGTTTCAAAATATATTGATAAATAAATCATTTTAAAAGCATAGGATAATACTGTTGAACACTGAAGGGCTGAATCATTCAAGGCTGAGAATAGTACTGATGTGATTTTAAGTACCATGGTTTTTATTTTTTCATTTGCTCATTGTGTTTGACAATACACAATAAGATGTTTGTATTATTACATTTTATAATTCTGTAGGTACTTGACTAGATCATTTGAGAATAATCACATTTCTGTTAAAGGACTAGGAGCATGCTGAACACAGCCAAGTAAGTTGGATTTAGAATGTTTTGCAAATTTCTTTTTTCAGAACTGTTTTGCACAGCTTTGCAGGTCCTGAAATTAATATTGGATTGGGTTGGAACAACTGTTTTCTCATGCTTACATTTTATTGTGTGCAGAGGCAAAGTAACGATTATTCAGCCATCAGTAGAACACAAAGGCCGCAGTCAGAATCAAGACCCTATTATCCTAGGTACTGGATTAACATAGGCCATGGTCCTGCAAAGGCACATTCATATGCTTAACTTTACATGCTTTGAATAGAGATGTACAAACAACTGATTTTTCTGTGTTTAATTTTTGAGGATTTTTTTTACCTTTTTAAAAATTAAACTGAAGTACATTTCAAAATTGAAAGTCATTTTCAATTGAAAAAATGAAACATTTCATTTAAAAAATGTCTAAACTCAGTGTTTAGATTCTTTTTCTAATTTTTGTTTTTTTGACCAAAACATTGTGTCAAATTCAACGCGAATTCACAAACTGTTACAGTGGACCCAAATCTGCATTTTTCAGTGGAAAAAAAGTTTTGTCTCACCAAGCTCTAGTTGTGAACAGTTTCACTGAAATCAAAAGGCCTACTCACATTCATAGAAAACTTAAGCACACGCATAGGCCTATGAAGGTTTGGGGCCATAAAGGAATACATGGCCCCTGCTTCTAATAGCTTACAAAAAATATAAAAGAGATGAAGGCTGATAAAACAAAGTGTGATAAAACAAAATGGCAAAGTGATCAGGATAATAGGAAGACAGTATTCCTTTTAACAAAAATGTAACTATTATACCATACCAAGGTATCTCCCTACCATCCAGGATCTTTTCAGCCAGCAACCCCTTGCCTCTCATTATGAGTTCCACATCAGTAATAATTCCACTCAGTTTATACAAATTAGCAGGTGGCTTGATATCGGAGGAAGAGGCCTCTGATGGCAGAAGACATTATCAGAGAGGGTTGGTCTGAACATGGTTAGACACAGTATATATATGATGTTCTTTGGTAAAGTGTTTCATGATCCCAGATCCCACTTCCAAGAAAGCTTAGACCCCTGAGCCCAAGAGTTTTATCTTTGACCTTTTTACTTGTAGAATCCCCATGGAACTATACATCGTGGATGAAGAGGCAGTCTCTGGCAGAGCTTGGTCTTAGTTCATGAAGGGCCTTGTAGATTAAGACTAGGGATTTAAATTAAATCTAGAAACAAACAGGTAATAACCAGTGAAGTTCACAGAGCACTAGTATGAAGCGTTCTTCCCTGGATCTTTTTGTTCAGCAATCGTGCTGCTGCATGCTGCACCAGGCAAAATAAGTTGCAGTGATCTATCCTAAAGTGGACTAAATGCTTATATCTCAGTGGCAATATTCTCAGCTACAGATTCCTGGCTAATCAAAAATGGTAAAACACACAAGATGCACTTTGTATCCAGGGCTAGTGAGCAGTCAAGCAGGATACTAAGGCCTGGTCTACACTACGCGTTTAAACCGGTTTAAGGAGTGTAAAACCGATTTAACGCCACACCCATCCACACTAAGAGGCCCTTTATATCGATATAAAGGGCTCTTTAAACTGGTTTCTGTACACCTCCCTAACGAGAGGAGTAGCGCTAGTATCGGAATTACCATATCGGATTAGGGTTAGTGTGGCCGCAAATCGACAGTATTGGCCTCCAGGCGGTATCCCACAGTGCACCACTGACCGCTCTGGACAGGAATCTGAACTCGGATGCAGTGGCCAGGTAGACAGGAAAAGCCCCGCGAACTTTTGAATATTTCCTGTTTGCCCAGCGTGGAGCTCCGATCAGAATGGGTGGCGATGCAGTCCGAAATCAAAATAAAAAAAGAGCTCCAGCATGGACCATGCGGATGTGATCGCAGTAAGGGCAGGCAAATCTGTTCTATCAGCGCTCCGTTACAGAAGACAAAATTCAAAATCATTTTTAAAAAATCTCCACACAGACGCCATTGCTGGAGCTCTTTTTTTATTTCGATTTCGGACTGCATCACCACCCGTTGCTTTCCCAGAGGAAGGAGTGACTGACGACATTTACCCAGAACCACCCGCGACAATGATTTTTGCTTCATCAGGCACTGGGATCTCAACCCGGAAATTCCAAGGGGCGGGGGAGGCTGCGGGAACTATGAGATAGCTACGGAATAGCTACCCACAGTGCAACGCTCCAGAAGTCGACGCTAGCCTCGGACCGTGGACACACAACACCGATTTAATGTGTTTAGTGTGGCCGCGCGCACTCGATTTTATACAATCTGTTTTGCTAAACCGGTTTATGTAAAATCGGAATAATCCCGTAGTGTAGACGTACCCAAAGATTTCATACTACCTTGACAACAGATGGTCAGATGCCCTTAAATCAAAAGGGAAGGGTTTTTTACCTTTTTCAGCTCTTCTCAATTTTTCATTTCTTCTTTCTTCCTGAATTAAAGTTGGGGCCAGTTGCTTATCATCTTTTCACTTATATCTTCCAGACAACCTAGGTTTTTGATGTGCTAACATTGATTATACCTGGTTATATGTTTAACAAACAAATCCTTCTCAGTGGGTCACACAGTCCAGCCATTAATCCAGACAATGGCCTGCAAGTCAGACTCAGAGGCAAGAGTAAAAAAAAAAAATCTGCTTTTTCCATCTCTGTTCAGTGTTCACCTCAGATTCAATTTAAACTGATCCTGCTAGTCACAAGCCTCAGAAAATTCCCACGTTCAAATGGGGGCGAGGAGGGGTGAGAAGCTTTGACAAAGTTTTCAGATGGAAAGAATATTTTGTTTTATGAGTACAGAGCAGACTCAAATCAAAGCTGATTTTTAAGTAGATCCAAGATGTGTGTTGAATGTCTCCCATACTTCCAAACAGTGAAGCCATATTTATGGGGAAAATCTTAAAACTTAAACAATGCTCAACACAAGAATATATTTGCCAGACTAGCTAAGAGACATCACAGGACCAGGCAATACCCTGTGTCAGCTGTAGTCACTCTGCATGCCACATCATATTTCTATCACTTCACATCCCAACAGTTGCAGGGGTTGGGCATATTAGTTGTATCTCAAAATTTTCAAACCTGGGTGTCT
This sequence comes from Mauremys reevesii, assembly GCF_016161935.1. NCBI lineage: Eukaryota > Metazoa > Chordata > Testudines > Geoemydidae > Mauremys > Mauremys reevesii. Next base: position 43,672,638 of record NC_052633.1, on the reverse strand, counting down.
GAAGTTAGGCTTGCTAAATCAGTATTTAGTCTCCTAAATGGCAGTGGTCTGATTTTCAAGGGAGCTAAAGGAACGCCAATGAAAGCTGCAGGTTCTAAACGTTGCTAGTCTAAAGCTGGTGGAGGCAGTCCTGATGTACTACCTCTTGTGCCAGAAATGCCTTTCTAACACTTCTGTAAGGAGAGGGAGAGGGTGTGTTTGGGGAAGGAATCAAGTGAGACTTGCTGCACCCAGGTCTTCACTGCAAAAGGTCACTGAAGCACCATACATCAGTAGCATAAGTTCAACTACTCTCTGCAGCATTAACTTGCACTGGGGAGGATGGCTGAGAATCAGGGAATGCTCCAGCACCCTTCCCCCCGCCACACACACACACTTCTTTCACTGTGTCCAAACTCTGAGACTCAAGCTGTATTATAGTAGTGCTCAGAGATCCCAAACAGAATGAGGGTGCGGTTATACAAACATAGCTGTAGACTGGGTCCCTGCACCAAATACTTTAAAGTCTAACATCTGATTGCCTCACTGTTTGTCACCCCCGCTTTCATACTCATGCAGTGAAAGACTTCCCCAGACACTCAAATTCCCAGCTTTAAGAGACTTCTGAAGTGAATGTTACACTCACACACTCTGGCCCTAGCTCTTGAGCAAACAAAATTCACTTTGGCAATGTCGATTCTTCAGCAACCAGACAACATCCGGTATATTCAGTCACTTTGTATACATTTTAAATATTAGCATCTGTTCTACAGACAAGTTCTAAAGCAAAGACATGCTTTAAAGCCACTGGGCTAGATCCCTAGCTAGTGAAAATCGACCCAGCTCCAGTCCAGCAGCTGACAAGCTGTCTCCTCACCACCACCTTTTTAAAAAAACTGTTGTGCAGTCAAATTAACAGAAGCTGGTCATCCACACATTCATTTGATTATTTATGGCCCAGGCCTATGATCATAAACAAAATAACACTTACCAAAAAAAGACACCTTCCCAAATTTTGAAAAGCTCATTTCTCCACCATGGTGCCTAATATGGGGGCTCCATCATTAAAACAGATATGGAGCCCCCATTTGATCACAATTGCAATGCTTCAGGTACTTTAATAAGAATTTAATGGTGCTGCTGCTGTTTCTTTTTCTATTTTCTTATATATATTTTGAAGTTTGGTGGGTAGATGCTGATGCCATTGTCCCCTATTTAGCTGTATCATCACTCCATATCATTGTTCAATCCCTGCATATTATTTTAAAGATTTCCCTTTCTCCAAAACACACATCACATACCCCAAAAGCTCCGTCAACCTTGTCCCAGTTTTTCTCACCTAGATACCAATCAGTTGCTCCCCTCATTCTGCTCCCCCCCCCAAACAAGCTGAACAGAAAAAAAGACTGCAAATTAAATGTTACAATTTTCACCATTCAATAGCTAGTTTTTTGCCATTTCTCAGGGTCTACACTTCCAAAATTGTCCCAATGTGATGAGTGGCCACCACCTACAATACACCAGAGTGCTGAGAGCGTGAGCACTGATGCCAAACCATGTTTGTAGTGTCATAGCATGCAAAATTTACATTCTAATCCTTCACTTCCCACTGTGGTGACATTTGTGTTTTATTTTAAAAACTGGAAACAAGCAAAAATGATTTTTTTAACCTTTTCACAAAACTGGCAAAAAGCCAAAATTGTGCACGTAAATCTAGTTATTAGTGTAACCCAAGCTAGAGGAATAAGAAATGTTGTGTAGCTCTCTTCAGCCCTTTAAATAGTGATGTATTTTGTTGGGCAGGCAAGATAAGAATAATACAGGAATACTTGGCATTCAGGCTACATGCTTTGCTAAAATTGTTTACTTAATGCCTTTCTTCTCCCTTGGGTATAGTTATTGCCAAGGCACATAGATTTATATTCACTTCTTTTTCAAGTACAACTTTTAGAAAGGTACCCTAATACCATATGTCTAAGAGCAACCTCGAAGCCACAGGCAGAATAAAACAAATCCAAAAAGTAAATGTACCTTTTCAGAAAATTGTTGAGTGGATTTAAGTTACAATAATAAACAATAAATAATAAAGTCTCTCTGAAAGCTAGAGGAGCACGCGTGTCATCTTCATTGATTTTATCACTTCATCATGCACAACAAATCTGTGTCAACATGAGTGGCAAGTCTCTGAGGTAAAAAATGTATAAGTCAAGGCCAAGAAAGCAGACCACATGCTTAGGAATTTGTCTATTGTAACCATAATGAGCTGGCCTGTTGTCTCTGAGGAGACAATTCACGATACATAATGTGCTAAGAGAGGAGTTTGATAAAAATACTCTTTCACTATCTTACATACTAATCTGTAAATCAATGAAGATTGAAGTCCTTAAAAGAGACAGAGGAATGAAGAATACCTGTTGATATTACAGTACTGAGGAATATATTTTAAAAACTATGAGCCAGATCCATACTTTAAACCAGCAGTCCCACTGATATTATTAGAACAATTCGCCTCAAAGACTAATCACATATAGGCTGCAGGATCAGGCCCTAATTACGTATAATGATTCTCTGCATTTACAGCATATAGCATTTTGTGCATTCTACAGACATTTGTTAATTATTCTTTACAGCACTTCAGTGACATTGCCGAGTATTGCAACCCATTTTACTGGGACAAACTGAGGAACAGAAAGGAAAAAAGGAAAAGTGTTTTCCACAAGTTCACACAGTGACTCTGTGGCATATGTGGAACAGAACTCAGTCTGTGTCCAGTCCTATGCTTTAACCACTACACAAACTTATTCCATTAGAGTTCAATTGTGTAAGAAAGTACAGTTCTCTAAATACTGAAAATTTGGGTCACCACCAGAGCTACTGAAAATACATCCTAAAGAATTAGAGTTGGAAAGCTGTGAAGTGTCCCCATTCAGCTCAAAGGAGGCTAAATTCTGAAACCTACTATCTCTTGCTTTATACAATGGGGCTGCATCTACATGAAAGGACACTCCAAGGATACAAGACTTCAAGAAAAAATGAATATAATTTACTCTTTTATCAAATGTTTGATTTTGTTTCATCGTAGTGCACTGGAATGGAGAGGAGAAGATGGTTTAGTGGACCTAGAGTAAATTTGGGGTCAGGGCATGAGAAGATCTGGAGAAAGTGAATGTTTCTAGATCTCAAAGGGGAAAAATAATATAGATGAGATGGGTGAAACTAAGTAAAGGTTAGTGAAAAATATATAGTAATGAAACATAGTAGACTGAAACCCTTATTGGTCTCCTCATATATTTGAGTTTTCTTTTAAAAAGTCTTGCAAACAAAGCTGTGGAGTAGGGATGTATTATACAGACCTGGATGAAAATTCCCACATATTTCCAGGAGCCTTAGTCGCTGCTTATTTCATCTTTTTTTCCCCCTTGGTAAAATGTGACATGAAGCACCTGACCAAATTCTTCCCCCAGTTGCACTCACACAAACACATTTTAATAGTCACAGTTTTATTTCCACATATATTCTCTTTTACTGGCATTTGAGTGAAGCAATAGTGACATCAGCTGACTGGTTGATTACAGATTTATATCCCATAAACATGAGGGCATATGGTGTGACTCTGAGATGGCTATCAAATGTTCACACAGTCTAACACAGATCATGAAGTGAAGTGTAAAATAGGACACAAGTGACTTGGAGTCAGTCATTTAGCATCTGCTCCAGTTGTGTTACTTCAGGCTGGCCATTACGTGATAGCAGGGACATAGCAGAAACAGCAAGAAACCCTTACACACAAGATAGCTTGATTGTTTGTGTCGATGAAAATGTGCTGCCATGCAAGGATCTGTGTTTGAACAACAGAGGGACAGTCCCTCCCCTTAGGCTGGAACTTTGGTAGAATGAAGATGTATATTTTGGTCTTTGTCAGCAAAGAGGCCCACAGTGCTCCTGCACATACCCATGAGTCTGTATCATTGCAGCCTCACAAGCAGGAGACCAACTATTCTCCCAGGGATAAAATCAGCATAGTATGGCTACAACTGTATATATGGAAGGTAAATCATAGCCAAGAAAGAAGAGGTAGATTAAACCCCTGAAATCTCATTCAGATTATCCAGATGCGCCAAGAGTATCTTTGGGCAAGTAGGAGCCCCTCAATCATGATCTAATTGGCCAAATGAGCACATGCAAGAGGAGTTATGTTTGAATATCTGGAGCCCTGACCCTGCAAACAGTAATTAATTAATACAAATGAGAAAATGCCATATATTCAATTCACTAGGACTCACGTCACCCATTTTAAAAAAAAGTGAAGACGGTAAGTATCTGTACTGTTCTTGGCAGATACTGGGCAGTAATTATTAATATATGAACTATCTGGGAGTATGTTAGAACGTCTGTAGCTTAAAAAAACTAGATGGCATACAATGTGCTGAACAGAAGTGCTAGTTCTTGTGTCTTAATACGCTGCATGTTTATTCAGATTTGTCTTCGTAGTCTAAGCAGATGGATCTCTCTCTCTCTCTCTCACTCTCACACACACACACACACACACACACACACCTCTCTCTCTCTCTACCAGGAAAAGAGATGGGGACTATTTTGATTTAGTGCTTGTGTAGTTAATTTGCTTTTGCCACCTCCTTTTACCCTTAACACTCAGGAAACAATTTTTCCACATCACAGGTAGCAAGACACTTGGATATCATTGTGAATTACTATTATAACATTGTATATTGAAATGTTGGGGCTGCTGGTGCACTTTTCATGTTATGTTGAACACCAACAATGTGACAACTTAACGAGCAGCTAGGCCCTTAGGTCAGTGCAGCCCCCTCTCTGATGAACTGGTAAGGGGTGCCCACCTTTGTCATGCCATGGCATGATTGCTGTCCTCTTTTTTGTATTTTCTCTCTCCTGTTCTTTTCTGTCTCTGCCCTCCCTGTTATTTTGCTATTTTAATTTTCCATATTAATTAGTTTTCTATTTTTTGTCCCTTTGCACTCTCATTCTGTGGCACCCCACTGCCTCTTCCTTACCAGCATAAATAAGGGTAAATGATAGAGTGTTTCAGCATTCATTGGTGCTGACATGAGATATCACAAGAGGCATTTGGTCCTGAAGACTGCTGCATAAGCCTGAGCCCTATGCATGTGTGCTACTCTTGTGGCCATGGCCATCTCCATCAGGTGTAGAGCAGAGAGGCTGTGGCCTTCAACGAGTTATTACTGTCAGCCAGCAAAGGGCAGGTCTGGGATCATGTTACTTTCCCCACCTCTACTGTTTCTCTCATCTGCCCAGCAACTTTCCCGGACTAGTTGGGGGGACACAGTAAGTGGTAAAACACACTCCAAATAAGACAAATGGACAGACCCATGATTCCTTGGATTCCTCAGACACAGCTCAATGATAATCCACCTTAAATTCAATCTCCTGTAAACACCGGATTCCTTTATAGGCACAGGAGCCTCCCAACCCTCACCTGATCTTCAGGTTTCTGGAGAGGCCTTAGGACAATCATGAGAATAGCACATACTGGGGTCTGCCTGAGTGGCAGCTCTAAACTGGGGCTGGCTGAATGTTAATAAAAAGTTATTCATGAATATTTTTGGCAAGTAAAAATGGCAAGTTTTCTGTTATTTGTCCCATCCTGTTCATTTGTTCTTGAGGATTTGAATGGCTGCTGGTTGCTCCTAAAAAGGCTTTTAAATCACCAAAGTTTCATAAACTTTAGCATGCATGAAAATCCATACTGTGAGTGAGTTATTTGTTTTTCACTACTCATCGTTCATTATTTGTTATTCCCATTTAAAAAGTTTCCGTAATCCAGGTAGGAAGCAGACAAAGCATCATATGACTTAAGTGAACAATCACACATCATGAATAATAGCAAATAGGTGAAGTGAACAATTACTCAACAAGCCACGGGTTGAAATTTGTTTGCATATATCATTTCATTTTTCATCTATATCCCATCCACAAACATTCTGATTTACTACATTTTTATAATGTTTAGAATACTTTTATTGTATTGCTGTCCAGCCTCCAGTCACTTTGGTTAAGGGCTTTCATAATCTCTATAACTGAAACTTCATTACATCCAAATTCATGATGAGCAACATCCACTGTCATGAAACTCCATCCTTTCGGTTCAGCTGCTTTTTTCTCATTGATATTCATCCGTTTGTATATTATAAGTAATCTTCTATTGGTTTTAGAAAGTTGATAGATGGCCTAATGAATTGGGGAAATAATTTGTGGTTCCAGGCCTCCCCTTCCCTTCCAAAGTGTGACTCTAAAGAAAGTGAGCACTTTTCATACATCATCATCAGGTTTAGGGTGGCAATGCTGGTCAGCAAGAAATGTAAAGGCCCATTTGGCACTTGTAGATGGATGATGTTCTGCTAATTTCCATAGACCTTTTAACTATAGCCTTGAAAACTGATTTTTATTTACTCACCTTACAAAACCAAATAAAAGCTGTTGTTGGCTATGCTGATGGGGCCCTAGAGTCCCATTCGCAAAGCCTAAACCTCTGAAAACTAATTTGACCTTTCCTCTGAGAAAAACATGTCATCCGAGAGGGTTCAGAAGTTGGCTGGTGTTAGTGGCTGAGAATTAAAAGATTAAATTATTAATGATGCCGGGTTTCTTAAAAAAAAAAAAAGAACACCATTTTCTTCGTTTTCAGACAGCTAGCTTCTAAGAATCAGAACCCAAGAAGAATGGGGATCAGAAGAGGTTCCTCTCAGAATTTAGACTAGAAATGAGAGGGAGAACATATGCTCCCTGAAACTCAAATCACTAGAATGAAAGCAAAGGAAAGGAAGTTTAGACTGTGTAGGCTTAGGTAACCATTTTCTTTGTCGATGTGTTTGAAATGGCTGCCCCAATCAATGACCCAGATGTGAGTCCTACATAGATTAATTCTTCATCATTATTGGCTATAGTAAAGGATGTCTCCCTCTTCATGGTTTTCCTTTTCTACTCATCATAGTGTGGGAGGAAGAATTTAAAAGTAATTCATTACAACAGAATTTCCTATATTGGGCTATTATTATTTTATTTGTGAAACATCAACAGCATGTAGGTACAGTAGGTTCTTTGCAGACAGCAATAAAGGCAATTCAATTCCCTTTTCTCTGACCCTCTTGTCATTTAACTGGGCACAATTAAACTATTAAGGTTTTATGCAAATAAAAATACCAACATTTGTTTAATTTAGCTATCAAATTATTTTTTAGTTTGCCAGAGATTTCAACTTTGGCATTTTTTCTGCCTTATAGAAAATAAAATATTTCAAAAATGGAAACACAATAAGAGATTGCATGTTATGTTAGTTGCTATCAAAGAGGTCCTTCTCTCTCTTGTTTTTGGCATTCTCCATTCCCTTTTGTTTGCTAAAGTAGCTTACTGATTATAATAAAGGGAGTCCCAGTGTCAGCTCGAGACCTCATGAAAACCAACATTCGCATAAACCATTTTTTCCCACATTTGTTAAGCTTCTTATAAAAAAGCTCGCTCTCTCTCTCACACACACACTCTCTCTCTCTCTCTCTCTGTGTTCTTTTTAGGATCTCTTTCTAATTTTGTTGAGACTCCTCTGCTAAGGTACAGCACTATAGTTCAGTAACTATAGGAAAGTGAACCCAAAAGAGCCAGCTTGAGACTACCGCAAACCATTTTCACTTCTTATGTTAACATTTCATCTCAAAGGACTCTTTTCTCTGTCAGTTGCAAGGCATCTCTTTGTCTCTATTGTGCTTACTGTGCTAAGGTGCCTCATTGACTGTAGTGAAGTGAACTCAAGCATGCCAACTTGAGGCTGGCACACATTTTTTTTTTAATTTGGTTGAAGTTGACACCTTAAGGGACTCTTGCTGTTCTAAGCAGTAACTCTCTTCCCCCCTCCTCTCCATGCCTTCTCTTCTGAGATAGCTCTGGAGTATATTAGATATACAAACTTTGTATATACACATTATACATTTAATTTGACAGAATTCAACTGATCATAATCCATGGGTGATTCAAGGGTATTTCTTTACCATCCTCTACAGTACCCTGGATACTGTAGCAAAGTGAATCCCCCGCCCCCCGCCCCCCAAAAAAACAAGCAGCGAGATACCCTTCGTGCCTGGAAAATTTCTTAGCAAAAGCAAAGCATAAAGATTGCTGTTAAAGATGAACCTCACAAATGTATTTCTGAAAGCAAAAGGGCCAGTCCTTCCTCCTCCTTGAATTCCAGTTCCTCTTTTGCTGAGGGAAAAAATAGCATATAAGATGATGACATTTTATGGTAGTATCAAGAATCTGCCAGTGTTTCTCAGACAGGTGGTACTGAACTTTTGAGTCTTGTTTCTCTATTGTAGCCACTCAAAAGGGCTCACACTTGGAAATAATTTTAGGATTAAATATGAACTATGCAAAAGCAAGTATCTAATATACTTACCAATCTTTTTATACTCAGTGGAGAGGTGGCAGGAAGACTACAAGGAACAGGATTCATGGTCATCAGTGTGGCAGTGATATCAAATATCGCTTCAGTATTTGAATGACAACAGTGAGAGCAAGGTATATGTTTGCTCCCTGGTACAAGATTTGGAGAGTAATCATTTTCTTCAAGTGATGCCCTTAAAGTACTGTATCAGTGTCACAAAGAATACCATCCCTAGATTAGTCCTATTTGAAATGTTTAGCACTTGCCTCTTCCTGTGTACACCCAAAAATAAGACATGCTTTTTGAATTAGAAAACACAAGTCCAGTATTGTGTGATAGCAATAGGTGAATCCTACAGTTTTACTGCATGAGTCTATGCATTGCTCACAAGGCAATTACAGTGGAAGAGGGACTAGGCTTTTCACCTGCATAACAAAGGCTCAAAAGCATTTAACTTAATTTCATACAATTTTATAATTTTAGAAAACACTGAGTCATGCCATGTATTATCAGACTCAGTTTGTGAATTGTATAGTATTTAAGGTTAGGTAAAATTGAGGCATGCAAAAAACCACTAGTCTCTTTTAAAAATCTTGCCCACGCCAGTTGAAGTCAATAGGAATGTTGCTATCGATTTAAATGGCGTTAGGATGCCAGCCTTGGTCTTTAGAACAGTGAGCAAGTCCTAGAAGCAGAGTGATGGAGCCTCAGAAGCAGAAAGACAAAGATGGGGTGGGCATGTCTCTGGAATAAGGAAAAGCCTAAGTCGAAGAGCAACATTATGAAAGCCAACCTTGAGAAATCGGCCCAGCCAGTGGGTCTGTGAATATAAGGTATTTAATTGATCAGCTCATTTATGTGATATAAATGAATATATTTAGCGAATGAAAATTTTGTGGTGCATTCTAAGTAGTTTCTCATGTAATGAATGTGTCATTTGGTAACTTTCCTTGTTCCTAAAACACTATGAGCTTTCTAAAAAACTTTTAGCAAGCCTAGAACTTAGAACATGTTACAGCTTTTCCTTCCCCAGTTAAAAATAATTTACTATTTACCTGCAGGAAATTGAGTAAAGCTCTAAAAAATGTCCAAACTCTCAAACCCATCTTTGGCAAACAGTAAAATGACTACAACTGGCCAATTTCAATCAGATTTCTTTGGCAAATTTTCAGACACAAAGAAGCGGTACATGAGAATTCTGCCAGGCCTCATGAGCCTCTGTGAATATTCTGTAACCAGCAGCACTTCAGAACATCCCCAGTCAAAATTATACCAGCTATTGTTCCAGCACTTATTCTCTGTAACAAAGTGAAGAAACATGATTTTGTTTTCTATGTAAAACTCCCTCCCGCCCAAAAAACCCAGCCTCATACACCAGGAAGCATGGGTTCTGGAACAATTTTTATAGTGGGGGTGCTGAAGGCAGAAATCATGGGTATTTGGGTTGTTATTGCTACTTCAAGCCAGGGAGTGTGGCAGCACCCCTAGTTCCAACACCTATTCCAGGAAGGAGCGATATTAATGATGAAGCAGGGTGGTCCCCTGCTCCTGCCCTGAAGGGCTTAAAACAGTCTAGGAGAGGACTGTGGCTAGGGCAAGAAGCCTGGGCTGATTGGGGAAAGTAGGTTCAGCTGTGGCCATGCCCCAATCAGGCCCAGCTGGCCCCTATAAGAGGTTGGGAGCCAGAAACCCAGTCAGTCTTCCTCTGCCTGTAGAGGGAGATGGGCCTGGCTGCAGGAAGCTAGAGACAGGGTACCTGAGTGGAGCAGGGCTGGGGAAAGGCAGAGGAGCTGGGGAGCTCCAGCCTGGAAAGCCCCAGGCTGGGCCTAGCACAAGGCCAATAGGTACTGGGGATTGCAGAGGGCAGCCCAGGGGTAGGCCAAGGCAGCAGGTCCAAACCCAACCTTGCCAGTGATGAGTAGGCTGATACTGCAGTCTGCCCCAGGGCATGGAGGCTAGACAATGACTGGCAGTAGCCATACACTGAGGTGAGGTGGATAGTGGGTGGGGGGTTCCCCTGGGAGGGGGAGACCCTGAGAAAAAGGGGTTACTGCCAGGGGGCAGCACCCCAGGTAAACGGGGCACTGGGGTCTTGGGAGGGACACGGGGGCCAGAGGATAGGTGGAGGGTGCTCCAGGCTGGAACAAGTTAATTCCTGGAACAGACCAGCAGGAGGTGCCGCGGACGTGAGTCCACTCCTCTACAAATGGTTATTTCAAATCAGAGAAATTTGATCCCTCTTTGTGGGTATTTTGTAACAGTCATAGAGACCAGCCATGATGATGATGATGCTGTTATAGAAAATAAAGCTGTACAGATGGGACTTTCATTCCTCTCCAGTCAGACCATTTTACCAGATTTGTGTAGAGTTCATAATGTTTCAGGGAAGAACAGAAAGACTAACTCTGCTGTAGTTCATGGAAACTTTCTCTGAGATAGGAAATGTATTCATGTTGAAAATATTGAGTCACTAAGCCTTCAGACTGCATTCCAAAAGTCTACCCGAAACATTTCAATCAGGAGTGCGAATATGTGACAGCCAGGCCATTTGGGCTAAAAAGCATTGTGCAGAATTATGCTGGCGAATCTAGTGCCCTCTAAATGACCTCATATTGTGGCCATAGTATTAAGTCATGGAGAAACCTGTAAGTAAGATGAATAATTTTTTTCCTTTTTTAAAAAAAAGAGAAAAAGGCAAAACTCTTGAGTTCCTAGTAAGAATGCTAAATTACCCCATCTCCCAATGGAATGGTTCACTTTCATTTCCAAGTAGCAGTAAGCCTATTGACCCCCATGGTGTTATCCTTTTCACTGCTCATGCAGTACTTTCTTTAATCTCTCGGATCAAAGATTGGTCAATAAAAATCATCTCTGCTTTTGTGGGGAGCAAACAAACTGCACTCAGTCCTATGATAATTGTAAATCTTCACTAAAATCCTTGAAAAACAAAACCCCATATGTTAACATTAACTTTGCAACTGGAAATGTTTGTGTTCCCTTTTGCTCTAGACTAAACAGTCAAAATGCTCTTGTTCTGAATCACAGCTATTGTTGTTTTATGCAGGTTCGATCTCTTCTCACTTTTAATTTAGTAATTTTAGGCCTTGAAATATTACAGCTAAATTATGTTTACACACTTTTTGCCAATTGATTAGAATTATAGTAGTCCTAATTACAGAGACATCCCAGGGTTCATTGCAAAGAATAGAAGACTGGGCAGTATTTTAATAACAGTACCTATATGTGCCAAAAGGGTGCTACTCTGTTTTTGACTATAAGCACTAATGGGGCTTGAGCCAAAGCTACTGGAAGCTAATGGAAGCTGACTTCAACAGGCTTTGGAGCAGGTTTTGATTGCCAATTCTAGAAAATAATCCTACTAGAAACATTTAACACTGTAGAAAACAGACACAATAGGCTGTGAAGTCTTTCCTGGAAGAAGTCATCCAAAGCTGATATCTTCAGCCCTGCAAATCTGTGGATAACCATTTTATATCCATGGACCATGTTTTCAGATTGCGGATCGGATGCAGATACAAATTTTGTATCCTCACAAGGCTCTACTGCTATCTTCCTGACAATCAGGCTCATAACCTGGAAGCCATCTTTAATTTCTTTCTTGCCTGTACCCATACATTCAGGCTGTGTCCAAAAAATACCACTTATTGTTCCACAACTTTTCTAACATTCAACAGTTTATTGCTGTCTAGATGGCAAAAACTCCTTGCCAGGCACTATTTCTAGTCTTCATTACTCTACCTTCTTCTATATCTACATCATGCACACCACCCCTGTTGTTTGGTTTCAGTATACCAGCTGCATAGCTGGGCTGTGAGCTCTAGAGTAAGTCCCGGGACCTTTGATCAGTGCCTTGCTATAGGTCTCAAGACTCTAGCCTTTGGAACTTTGATCAGCCCAGCTGTTGGAAATCTATGAGTGGTTTCTCTCTCCCTGCTGGTGAGGGGTAGAGATGAGATGAGCTAAGCAGGGAAGACATTATATAAAAAGTAATTTGCTAAACAAACTCCAGAGATATGAACAGAGGCAGCTAACGGGAGATATCTGGAGAGGCTGTGAAAGGATTTCATTCCATGTTCAGTACTATGTGTGATATCAAGCTGGCCTGTGATGAAACAATGGTAGCATGACCTACAATGAATGTGTCATGTTTTTAGGGTTGCCAACTTTCTAATCTCACAAAACCAAACACCCTGCCCCTTTCCTGCCCCTTTGCCAAGGCCCCACCCCTTCTCTGAGGCTCCCCACCTCCACTCCTGGCCAATGGGAGCTGTGGAGCCAGAGCTCAGGGCAGGAGGCAGCGTGTGGAGTCCTCTGGCCACCCCTGCACCTAGGAATCAGACATGCTGACCGTTTCCAGGAGATGCATGGAGCCTGGAGGGGTAGGGAGCGTGCCTTAGCCCTGCTGTGCGGTCAATCGGATTTTTAGTGTCCTAGTCACCTGGTAACCCTACATGTTCTCTTTCTTGACTGAAGACAGAAGGGATTTCATGTGCATGAAGTGCAAGTTGATGGCTGTGCTGGAGGAAAAGATTCTTGGATTGGAGGGGCAAAGTGAGATACTACTAAGAATCAGAGAAGCTGAGGAGTTCCTAAACAATCAGATTTGGGAAACATCAGAATCCCTGGTTCAAGGAAGAATGGAGCTAACAACAAAGGAAACTGTGAGAGAGGGAGTCAGAGAAGAGGTCTGGAAGTTTGTAACCACCAGAGACTAGATGTCACAGCAGCATCCTACATGACTGGAGACAGAGGAGGATAGGCAGACAGTGGCCAGTAGTGAGAGGAATTCTACACAACTAGAAGTTTCAAATGGATGCCAGGCCCTCAATGTGGAAAATATGAAAGATACCGCCCAAGGAAGTCCAAGAGAACAGAGATATATGGGATAAGTATGGATGGCAGCGCAGCCCAACGTTATAAGAAAATCAAGTTCACCCTCAAAGAATTCTCCAACTGTCCAAGGAAGACAGAAGATCCTTGTTGGAGATTCGATACGCAGAAAAATCAAAAGTATATTCTACAAGGGACAGGTGGACAAAAGGATAGCGTGCAGCCAAGACAGGAAATATCTCTCTAAGACTGAATACGCTTAGGAAATCGGCAGGCAAGGATCCATTGGTGATGGTTCATATCAGCACTAATGACACTGCATTGTGGAGTATCTCACAGATAGTAGAGGGCTTCAGAGAACTCAGAAGCATGCTGAAGAATGTCCAAGCAATCTTCTCTCCCATGAGCAAAGGAAGACAGAAGGCAGAAGATTCTGGAATTGAATCACTGACTAGGTAAGTGGTGTAGGGCTTTGGTTCTGCAGAACTTTGGTCCACCTTCTATGAGGAGAAGGGGCTGTATAATTTTGGATGGCCTCCATCTCAAGAACGGGGACCAATCTCCTTGGGGACAAACTGGCTAGAGTAGTTAGGGGTGGGGGGTAAAGAAATAGCAGAGGGGCAGTGGAGTAAAAAGATGGAAGATATGAGCACTCAGCACAAAAATGAGATGCTGAGAACAAAATTAATCAAGAAACCAAAAGGCATGAAGAAAAGAATTCTTCAACTGCCTATATACTAATTCTAAGGGTACATCTACACTACCCGCCGGATCGGCCGGTAGTGATTGATCTATCGAGGATCAATTTATCGCGTCTAGTGTAGATGTGATAAAATTGATCCCTGATCGCTCTGCCGTCAACTCCGGAACTCCACCGTGGTTAGAGGCAGAAGCAGAGTAGACGGGGGAGTGGCAGCAGTCGACTTGCCACCGTCCTCATGGCCAGGTAAATCGACCTAAGATACGCCGACTTCAGCTACGCTATTCGTTTAGCTGAAGTTGTGTATCTTAGGTTGAGTCTCCCACAGTGGGATTGGAATGTTAACATCAATGGTTATGAGCTATTTAGGAAGGACTGTGAGGGCAAAAAGGGAGAGAGAATGGCATTCTAAACTCATAACCCATAAGCATTCAAGATCATTTTCTTTTGAATCAATCATTGTCCTAACAGATAAAACACAAGATGGGGCACAAGTTGGCGTCTCCTACAGACCACCAAAATTGCAATAGGCAACACTAGCATGACCGCCTCCTTTACACACATCTAGAGTGTGTGTGGGGGGGGGAAATGTTGTGATCATGGGGGACTTCAATTTGAGTGACATGTTGAAAGTCTCATGTTGCAAGCACTAAACTTCCTTGGAATTTCTAAACATTATAGCTGACAATTTTCTAATTCAAAAAGTGTTGCAGCCAACACAGGGGAATCCTTTATTAAACCTTGTCTTAACAGACAGAGCGGAACTGATCAGAGAACTAAAAAAGTTAATGGCAGCTTAGGTACAAGTGATCATGACTTGATCACATTTATAATGTGCAAGCAATATAAAGTCCAGCTCAGTGCTTTAATGGGACCAATTTCACGAAGCTGAAAACAATGAGCCAAATCACCTGGGAGGAAAATTGTGACTGATAGAGAATAATTTAACACCTTACTAGATGCCCCAAAAGCCACAATCCCACAACTGAGGAAGAAGGCTGTGCTGGTTAAAAAACCAACCTAGTTTAGAGGGGAAGTGAAGTAAATAGATTATGTAACAAATGGAATAAAGTGGAAGTTGATAGTAATTAATATAAATCAGAGGTTAGGAATTGTAGAAAATCAATAAGGGAAGCCAAGGGACGCAAGGAGAAACCTATGACCAACCGAGTTAAGGAAAATAAGGAGTTTTTAAAAATATATTAGGAACAAAAAGAATTCTGACAATGATATTGGTTCATTACTAGATGGAAATGGTAGAATTATCAATAATAATGCAGAAAAAGCAAAAGAATTCAATAAATATTTCTGTTCTGTATTTGGGGGAAAACAGATGACAGTCTCATCATATGGTGATAAAACTCTATCCAGTCCACATGTATCTTAGAAGGATGTTAAACAGAAGCTATTAAAATTAGACTATTTTAAATCAGCAGGCCCAGATAACTTGTAACCAAGAGTTTTAAAAGAGCTGACTGTAGAAATTGCTGGACCATTAATGTTGATTTTCAATAAGTCTTGGAGCACAGGGGAAGTTCCAGAAAACTGGAAGAAAGCTAATGTGGCACCAATTTTTTTTTAAAAAGGGTAAACAGGATGGCCCACAATTATAAGCTTGCTAGGCTGACATCTATTCCAGGCAAGATAATGGAGCAGCTGACGCGAGATAAAGAACTAAAGGAGGGTAATGTAATTAATGCAAATCAACATAGGTTTATGGAAGATAGATCTTGTCTAACTTGATATCTTTTCTGATGACATTACAAGTTTGGTTGATAAAGGTAATAGTGTTGACATAATATACTTAGACTTTTGTAACGTTTTGACTTGGTACCACATGATATAAAATGAACATGGCACACAGTAATTGGATTATAAGCTTGCTAACTGATAGGTCTCAAAATTTAACTATAAATGGGGAATTCTGATCAAGCAGGTCTGTTTCCAGAGCAGTCCGACAGGGACTTTATTAATGACCTGGAAGAAAACAGTAATCACTTAAAGTTTGCAGATGATACAAAAATTAGAGGAGTAGTAAATAATGAAAAGGATGGGTCACTGATTCAGAGTGATCTAGAGCACTTGGTAAACTGGTTGCCAGCAAATAATGTGTGTTTTAATACAGCTAAATGTAAAGGTATACATCTACGAACAAAGACTGTAGAACATACTTACAGAATGGGGGATTCTATCCTGGACAGCAGTGACTCTGAAAAAAGATTTGGGGGTTGTGGTGGATAATCAACTGAACATGAGCTCTCAGTGTGATGCTGTGGCCAAAATAGCTAATGTGATCCTGAGATACATAAACAGGAATCCTGAATAAGCGTCGACGTTACTTTCCCTTTGTATTCAGCACTGGTGGGACTGGTCCTGGAATGCCAGTTCTGGTGCCCACAATTCAAGAAGGTTGTTGATAAATTGGAGAGGGTTCACAGAAGAGCCAGGAGAATGATTAAAGGATTAGAAAGCAGGCTTACAGTGATTGAGCTCCTTGAGTCTATCTATTTAGCTTAACAATGAGAAGGTTATAGTCTAAGTACCTACATGGAGAAAAAATATTTAATAATGGGCTTTCAATCTAGAGACAGGTATAACACAATCCAGTGACTGGAAGTTCATGCTAGATAAATTCAGATGGGAAATAAGGCATAAAATGTTAATGGCCAGAGTTCTAAACCATTTACCAAAGTTCATGGTGGATTGTCCATCACTGGCAATTTTTAAAAATTTTGGGGAAGTGCTATGGCCTGCAGTATGCAAGAGATCAGACTAGAGGATCACAATGGTCCCTTCTGGCCTCAGAATCAATTAATATTCATATAAAATGCAGTCATTAAGATTATATTCCTGTCCTGCTGATCTGACCATGTCACACACGACCCTGTGAATCCCTTCACTGGCTCCCACTTTTCCATCATATCAGGTTTAAACATCTTGTCCTCAAGAAGTTTTGTCCTTCAAGGCTTTATGTAATTTGGCCCCGGCCTACTTCTCCAATCTTTTCTCTTACATCAACCCCAAGCCCACTTTGGCAACCCATATTCATCCTATGCTTCCACAACCATCTCCACACTTTCTTCCATGCTACCAACAATGCATGTAATGCCCTGACCGATGGCAAAGCCACTACCTTCTTCTCATTCAACCCCCTCCTTAAAAATATATTGCATCACCTGTAAGAAATTATTAAAAATAAGATTTATATATTTCTGATTAGTAGAAGGAACATTTAGTGTGCTGTAAACTAATCTTTGCTGAGAAAGGGCCCAGTCCAATTTCTACTGGCTTCAGTAGGAGTTGGATCAGTCCCTAACTGTGTAATCTTACTGCTTTAACCCCTGTCCTTCCTCATCAGCCTCTTTCTACTGTTTTGCTACAGCCCCCTCCTCATCCCATGTGTTGCATCATGTCTGAAATTAGACTGGAAGCTCTTCAGGACATGGTTTCTTATTTGTACTGTAAGATGCCTCGCACACACTTTTGGGTGCTATAAAATAAGAATAAGATATGATGTCCACACACTGCTCATAAATACTGAAGTATAATTATTTTCTTACACATTTATACTGCAAGGTTAATAGGTATTTTGCTAGTGTACTAATTTTAAAAACAGGTCTCTGCTTCAAAAGCCAGGTCACTTGCATCAAGATGCAGAGGTTAAGGGGACCTCTCGTTTCCATGGGTCACAACTCCATATTAAGGATTAGGGCAGATGCAATCTGCAAATTAGTTTCAGCCCTCAAGTTCCAGGGAAGATGGAAATGTGGTACTCAGCTGAGCAAAGCCTGGGAAGCAGGGGCGGCTCTACCTTTTTGGCCGCCCCAAGCAGTCATGTGCGGGAGGCGCCCCGGAGCCGTGGGAGCAGCGGACCTCCCGCGGGCATGACTGCAGAGGGACCACTGGTCCCGCGTGGCTCGGCTGGACCTCCTGCGGCTGCGGACGGTTTGCGGGTCCGGCAGCTCCGCTTGAGCTGCCGCAGTCATGCCTGCGGGAGGTCCAGCCGAGCCGCGGGATGAGCGCCCCCTCCGCAGTCATGCCTGCGGCAGGTCCAGTCGTCCCGGGGCTCCGGTGGACCTCCCGCAGGCATGACTGCGGCAGGTCCGCCGGCCCAGCCTGCCGCCCCCCCCGGCTGCAGGGGACGGGCCGCTCCTCAGCTCGCAGCGGCAGGATGAGCTGGGGCCCCAGCCTTTTGCCGCCCCCTAGATTTTGCCGCCCTAGGCACCAGCTTGTTTTGCTGGTGCCTAGAGCCGCCCCTGCTGGGAAGACCTAGCATAGCCACTCTCAAACACAGTTCAAATATAGGGATCAATTCTTATATTCTCTGCACCAACAGATCTCCTATGAAGACTTAAAATGTGAGGTATGCAAGGAAGGTACGATCAAGCCCCTACATTTGAAGCATTAGCTGGATTCTAACCATCTTTTTTCCTGTTAAATATATTATTTTAGCATTGAGGAAATAAATGAAAAAAACCATAGGGCTTTTTGTTCTTATACTCCTAAAAAAAAAAAATACAAGTGTCTTAGCCAAATACCTTGTCTAATCCATACCTTTCCTATAGCTGACTTTATTTCTACTGATAGCATCAGTGATGCTAGTGCAGAAACAGAGAAGCTAACAAAAGGCATCCATGCTGTCTACAGCAGCACTAGAAATGGAGAAAAATATAAAAGATGAGAAAATCAGAAGAGGAAAACAAATTAATTGCAACCATCAACTCCAAACAAAGAAGAGTTAAAGAAATTTAAACTGTAGCTGATATTTTTTATGAATGGCCATATAGAAGTTTATTTACAACTATGGTATGACTGGAGCCCCAGAAAAATATTTTTGTATGCACAAGGACTTTACTATGACATTACAGCTATAAAACTTGCCATATGTATTGTGTATGTATAAATTCATGTTTTTATTAATTCTGAATTTATCAAATACACACGCTACAGTATATATTAATACTTCCAATATCTTTTTAAAATGTTGCAACATTTAAAATATTTTTTCCATAAATGATAGCAGCAACTCATTTAAAGTATCATGGTTTATTTTTTTAAATAAAGCACTCAGACAGTAAAAAAAAATGGCATACTTCATATAGAAAATAGGTTGCTATTCCCTAAAATTGCCTCTAATGTTAGCTGAATATTAATAAAATCCATAAACCATTAGTACATTATGGCTGCTTTGTTCTGAATTACATAGACCTTTTATGTTTATTCCTCAGTGAAAATGCATAAAAAAAAATGAAATCCTCTCTAATTGTGCTCTCTGAAGATAGCTGGTAAAATCATTTCTAGCAGCTATAAATCAATTGTAGTATTAAAATGACCTGCCAGGTGCATCTTCTGGGTATCAGACTAATTAAGGGAATGTATTAATTGCAACTATTCATCAACACCACCAATGTTGTTAGGTAACCCTTACAATGAATCTTTTTACCATATTATCCTGCAATAAAACTGCAGTTTTACCAAATGTGGGGGGGGCGGACATGAGGGAAGGAATTTTAAAAAGAAAAATACGGCTTACTTCTGGTCTTGGTTTTACTTCATTACTTGTAAGACAATTAAACACAAGACCAGATTATTATTTGTGCATATATATTTACACTGCATATACATATATCATCAACCTCTCTCTAGACAAGTATCAGAGGGGTAGCCGTGTTAGTCTGGATCTGTAAAAGCAGCAAAGAGTCCTGTGGCACCTTATAGACTAAAAGACTGTGATTTCCAGTGCTGCCAACCTCAGTCTCATGGCATTTACTGCTTTTCTTAAAGCCCAGCTCCTGGAGCTGAGAATCTCAGATTTCATTTTTAAAAACAGAATGGAAACTTGCTGAAAAGAGGAAAACAAAGGAAAAGCCTGAAAAGGTAAACTGAGTGAACCCCAAGAGCTCAGAAACCAAGAATTCAAATAAGAAAAACCCAACATTCATTCTTAAAACACACACACACACACACACACACACACCTACCTCATTTTGGGGGGGCAGTCAGGGAGGAGGAGGGTTGGATGGGTCGGGAGTTCTGGGGGTCCTGTCAGGGGGTGGGGAGTGGTTGGCTGGGGCATGGAAGTTCCCAGGGGTCTGTCTGGGGCAGGAGTGTGAATAAGGGTTGGGGCAGTCAGGGGGTAGAGTCCTAGGGGGGTAATTGGGGGGGTCTCAGGAGGGGGCAGTCAGGGGACAAGGAGTAGGGAGGCTTAGGTAGGGGGTGTGGTTCTGGGGTGCAGTTAGGGGCAGGGGTCCCAGGAGGGGGCAGTCAGGGGACAAGGAGTAGGGAGGCTTAGGTAGGGGGTGTGGTTCTAGGGTGCAGTTAGGGGCAGGGGTCCCAGGAGGGGGCAGTCAGGGTGGGAAGTGGGAGGAAGTGGATGGGGGTGGGGCTAGGGCAGGGCTCTCCTCTCTTTTTGATTGTTGAAATATGGTAACCCTAGGCAAGGGGGGAGCCAGGGTGCGCATGGGGGGCTGGTGCCCGCATACATCCACTACA
This sequence comes from Mauremys reevesii, assembly GCF_016161935.1. Classification (NCBI taxonomy): domain Eukaryota; kingdom Metazoa; phylum Chordata; order Testudines; family Geoemydidae; genus Mauremys; species Mauremys reevesii. The sequence continues at coordinate 43,652,185 of NC_052633.1, read as the reverse complement.
GCCTGCAGGAGCCCCAGGGGGCGCCGCCTGGGCAGGAGGGGCGGGGGGGGGCGGTCACGGCTGCTCCCCACTAGCAGCACTGCCACCTTTGCAGGGCTGCTGCCCCTCTGCACTGTGCCAGCTCCTCCATGGCTGGGGCTCACTGCTGCCACAAGCGGGATGCTCTGACTCTCCTGTGCCTCCAGAAGGTGGCTCCTCCCTGCCGAGCTGCTTCAGTGTCCCAAGCCTGGCAAAGCCAGTGAGTGGACTCAGGTGGGGTGGGGTGGTGTGGGGAGGGCTCGTGGGGGGGCTGTGCACACTTCCAGGGGAGTTCAGGGTGTGAAGAGGGGCGAACCTTGTCTGGGGAGCAGCCCCTGGGCAGGCTGGCCCCTGGGTCTATAAAGGGTCATTGGGATTTGCCCCTCAATGAACCAATGAAAGGTTGCCATCTCCTGGCGTAGTATCTTCAGAATTTTTTTCCAGGATGTCTATATTACTCTATATGTTCTTATAAATAACAGTAATATCATTATCATCATAGTAGTTAAGACTAGGTGCTGGTTTTCTCCACAATGTGATTCTCTGACATAAAAAAATTGTATTTCTTGTATACTCGTTCATAGGCCAAATTTTTTTTAGTAAAAAAGGGAAACACCAGAGCTGGAGGTTGGCTTATGAACAGGTATAGAGAGGGAGAGGTGGGACACAGCCCCTCTCCACAACAGAGGGAGCAAGGAGAGGCAGCACAGCCAGCAGAGCCAGAAGGGAAGAGGCAGGGCCAAAGTCTCTCCTCTTCTGGCCACGCTGCTCTCCCCGCAGCCTCCGAAGCAGCTGCAGCTCCGGGGCTGGCAGGCTGCAGCCATGGCACTCGGCCCTGCCCCCCAGAGCAGGCTGTGGCTGCGCTGCCTGGCCTGCCGGAGCAATCTGCAGCCATGCCGCCCAGCCCAACCCGCTGGAACATGCAGCCTCGCCGCCTGGTCTGGCCTGCCTGAACAGGCTGTGGCCGCGCTGCTCAGCCTGTCGGAGCAGCTCCAGCCAGGCCAGAGACATCCTCCCCTGGCCCTCCCCAGATAAGGTGGGAAGGGATGGGATGGGGAGAGTGTGGGGGTCCCGGGCTAGGGGTGGGGTCATGTGGGGGGTGGTCACAGGGGTTTCTCCCCTGACTCCCAGCTTCCCCTCCCCCAAAAAATTTCCCACCAGTTGCTGTCCCAGCCCATCAGGGTAAGCAGCTGGCGTGCCGGAACACTTTGTTTACTTAGGTTTACCTCCATGCCTGCGGACGCTCCATGTAAACAATCCATCTCGGCCTGCCAGCGGCTTATCCTGATGGCCCGGAGCCAAAGTTTGCTGACCCCGAATGATAAGGTTGGCTTATGAACAGGTTATAAAAATTTTCCATTTTTACTTATCCATCTTGGGGGGGTCGGCTTATAAATGAACCAGCTTGTGATTGAGTACATACGGTATTAATCCATTTTGTGTCTACTGCACTGCTGCAACTGTAAGCACGCTATACGTTAACAACTTTATACACTGCATGTTTGTGGTTGTAGTAAAATTCCCACCATGCTGGTTTCCTAAGAGTTTGTGTTGATTTGAAAAGTGGGATTTAATATGCATATAAGCTGGAGAAGAGGACTTGCCAGTGTGAATTAAACATAGAAAATGATATAGAGCACATTAAAAATAAAAAGAGACAGCCACGTTCTCCTCTCACTTTGTCAGTTGCACAGTCGAAACCACACTGACTACAAGAAATATGAGGACACAATTTGGCCCATTGCATTCCTCACATTCTTTTCTCTGAATGTGTTTAAAACATTTATACCTAACAGGCTGGTTTTTGTTGACCCACATCTCTTAGTTATTTCTAAGGCAACTGTCACAGTTAAATTTAACTCTCTCTCATTGCCATCCCCAGAATAATCACCATCATTGTCTCCCAGCTATTCTCCACCCCAACTGAACTTCAAGAAGATTCATACAGCAGATCATTCTTGTCCCTAGAGCTTAGCGATCTGGATAAAAATCCAAAAGATTCTCACCCTTTTCTTTCACTGAAACCCAAGCACAAGGTTACAGTTAAGGTGGCATGGCTGAAAGCCTGAGATATAGAAACAGTGGCCTGTGCCTTACATTAGTTACCATCCATCACACTCATGTTTTAAGTCACTCAGCATATGTCAGCACTGCAAGTGAAGGTGTGATTTCAGCTTGGGTAGGCATTCCATGCTAACTTTAATCTAGCTGGCACAAGTAACAACAGCAGTGAAGACATGGTGAGTCACGCTTTGTACTCGGACCAACCACCCAAGTACAAGCCTGCCAGGGACCCTGGGTACACATTCAGGCTGCTGGCCTATGCTGAAGCCTGTACCAACATGTCTTCACTGCTACTGTTACCTGTGCTAGCACAGGTATGACTACCCTGTGCTACAATCATACCTTCGCTTGCAGCCTGCAAATTCTATTTCCCCCTCTGTGGTTCCATTTTTTTTTAGTCCCTGTCTTCATTCTGTTCTTCAATGGATCCTTCACATCATGCTGTAGCTCATCTAATTGACTAGTAAAGTCCTCAGTTTTGTTTTTCAGCCATGAAATGCAGCAGATTCAGGGCAGGAAAGGCTTTATAATTCTCTCCGGAGTAGGGTTCTCATTATAGTTAAGGAGGCATGGATGAAAGCCTAAGAGGAAGAAACAATGGCTTAACCTTAAATTATTATTTGTATTTTGGCAGTGCCTAGGAGCCTCAGTTGTGTACCAGGGCCCCACGGCGCTAGGCACTGTACAAATACAAAACGAAAAGCCCCCATCCCAAAGACCTTGCAATCTAAGTAAAAAAGTTTAAAGAATGAAGCATCATTTTCCAGTTTACTTTTAGCCATATTTGTATCAAACAAAGGCAGCAAGTGTAAGTGCTACATGTTATGACTTGTCCCATACACAGCCTGGCACTGAAGTAACTCCATCGGCTGTACTTCACACCTTTGATGCCAGTAACTATGTGAGTACTTACTTTTAATTTAACTTCGGACAGCTAAAAATTCACTTCGCAGCCTCTAATGGCCTCCTAGTGCTCCTCTCTCAGTCCCAGAGTGTCCTATTCCCCAGGAAGAGCCAGTGTATTTTGCAGTGTGTTATACTCATACCCAGGCTCCGGTAAACTATGCCAGGAAGCAAGTTCCAGAAAAATGAACCCTTCACTGAAAATGCCCTGCTACCCTGGAAAGCTTTTAACTTGAGCCCCTGGTATCAAATAGAGAGAGCTAGTTACTTAAGCAGACAGTACCCGAGCCATTCAGTGTCCAGAGTCATGTATAGTACAGGCAGTTTTTCAAGTTCCCCTCACACAGAGTTCCACAAATGCCTCCATTCCGAATTGCTGCTCAAGTTGTGAACAGATACCTTCAGAATTGTCTAAATGTGTAGATTTAAGTAAAGAAATGGGCATGCAGTGAGACTACCCAATACATTTTCATTTATGACTTAAAATAAGAATAAACCCCAGAGTTTCCAGTCTTTCAAATGATGTCTTCTTTAATATGATGTAGATTTGTTAAGTTCAGCCATGGCAATTTAAAGCCAACTACTTGTCTTGAGTTTGCATTAATATATTTGAAGGGATATTCAATTATTTGTGGTATTCAAGCAGTTAGAAAAAAAAGTTCAAGTAAAATACTGTTCTTCTCTTTCTCCTCTCTACCCATACTGCTTTACGTTCTTACCTTTGTCCTCAATCCTTCCCTTATCCTTTTCACCTTCTTTTTTTCACTCTCACTCCATTCCCTTGATCCATCAGACACAGCCAAGCCATCTGATACTCTGCCTTAAAGTGATTTTGGACAGAAGAAAAATGCCCTAGAATCCTTAGTAATCCTTCTCAGATCCATGTACTGAGCCCTGGTTAGGCTCTTATACAGCCAATAAACAGTCTTTCGACCAACAAGCCTGGAAATTGAAAACCTGTTTCCTTAACGTTGGAACGATGACAAGTCCTGAAACAAAATTGCAGGCAAGAAAGAGTAAAACACAAGGATAAATTAATGCAGACTGCCCCCCATAACCCAGCAAATAATTCTAAAGGCAAGGAGCTCAATACTTAAGCAGAGACTATAACAGCAACTAAAAAGGCTATTTGTACAGTCAACAGCTGCAGGAGTATTCTCCTGTGGGCCCAGTAGGTGCCCATAAATACTCTGCAGAATGGAGTTAGGTTCCATTAAGGGGCAGTGGCTCTGATTGGAAGGGACTTGGAAATGTAAGAATGGGAACCCAGAGGATCCTCCATGCCATTTTTACCCTACAAGGGCAAGGTATCTGAAACTTGTTCTCTGAGAAAAGAGAATGGAGTGCAGTACTGAGGTGAGCATTAATGATACCCAGTGCTTAAGTGGAGAGATACATAAATGAAAGAAAGTTAGGATGAGGGAGATGAAGGAGAGGACAGGTATGCTACAGAGCTCAGTGTGAGAGCTGGAAAATGAAGGTCGGAATCCAAAGACACTGGACTGTTAAGAATTGGAATAAACTATTTTTACTGGGTGTGGCTCAAGTTGTTATCCTTTGGACAGATTCAGCAGAACCAGATATGACAGGAGTTCAGGCTCCTGATGAACTGGGCCAAAATACATTCAAATAAATACATGCACACCAACAGGATAAATCATTCAAACCAACAAGTAGTCTTCTTTAGTTGAGAATGTCTAGCTACTTAGCTAAAATGTTTACAAAGGGACAAGGCTTTTCTCCTCTAAGTCTCCTTTATCCACCTTCCACGCTGAAGCTCAATTAGATAGGGCTGTGGAAGATGATTAAGCCTTTGAAGGAAATCTCATCCTACTGCACCTATACACACAGCATTTTGAGCTGCCTCTCTAACACCGTACCCTCTTGAGGCCCAATCATGCATTCCTTGTGCTGGAATTCTAGATGTGCTAAGAACACATCATCAGGTCCCTAGGTGTTGTGATGTCCTTTTCTGTGTTGACGCTTTTTTTCCATAAACACTTTCAAAAATTATATGCCAGAAACACTGGCAGCCTATGTTTTTTGTAACATCATTGCCATTCAGTACTCATTAAATACAACAGAAGTGTGGTGCAGGGTAGTCTTATACTGGTAGGCAGTACAGCTAGGCATTGGATATTTCTTTACCTGTACATTTGATTTTGCTGGTCGGGGTTTGTTCAAAGACAGATTAGTCAATGAACTGTAATAATTTATAATAGCAACAGTGATACAGAAATTTCCTTTGAAATCTCTTGTATGCTTCCTTCAAAACTGAAGCAATGCACCAGACTTAGAAGAGACAGCAACTGATAAGAGACTCTGATTATATAGATTTCATAGTACAAAGTTTACAGTACTTTCAACAGACTTTTGGCCCTGGTAGAAGTATAACAAATGTATTCACTGAGGGAAAAGACAGTCCCTCTTACATTACCAGCATCACCAGTATATTTAAAGGAAAAAAACAGTTTTCCTATTGATGAAGATAAAGCATGCAAACTGGCACATAAAAAGAGTTGAGCTACTGTTTGGATTTACAAACTTCTCTTATGGGCTGAGAGTATCAATGGAATACTGCAGACCCTTAGAACCGAATTCTACCACTGCAAACCTAGAGCACATCTCAGGAGTCAACAAAAGAACTCCAGATTTAGCAGAATCTGGTCCTCAGTCATTATAATTAAAGTTTGCTTCACTGGACCCAGCCAGGTCTATTGCTTTGCTGTTGGTGGGGTTACAAATGTAGGCAGAAGAAGCCCATTCCCTTGTCTGCCATCGGCTGCATCATCCTGATCTAGACCTTCTAAATTGGACATCTGCACAGCACATTTAGAAAAAGTTTACAATAAGAGACAAATGTATTTTAAACCAGTGCAGGAAAACAGAATCTATTTATTTCTGAATAATGAGTACTACCTCAGGTGCCAATGACCCAGAATGCACAGTGCTCCTGAAAGAGACTAGCCAGTTGCCATGGCAACTGAGGTAGGGCATCAAGCACATCAAAAGCTGATCTTAGCTGCAACCATGAAGCAAGATGGGGTAAGAACTATATGCTTCACAAATCCACTTCTCTGCCTTGGCCGAGGAGACTCTGAGACAGCCCAGTTGCTGATGTTGCCTTTCCACAAGTCCAGGATGTCAGCTGGCAACACTCTCTTGAAAAGTCCAGTCCAACTTTCTGTAGCCTTCCCCCTTCCCACCACCTCCATGACATGTTGTAGAGCATCATGCATGCAGAAACTGGAATATTCAGTACTGTGATTTCCAGTGCTGCCAACCTCAGTCTCATGGCATTTACTGCTTTTCTTAAAGCCCAGCTCCTGGAGCTGAGAATCTCAGATTTCATTTTTAAAAACAGAATGGAAACTTGCTGAAAAGAGGAAAACAAAGGAAAAGCCTGAAAAGGTAAACTGAGTGAACCCCAAGAGCTCAGAAACCAAGAATTCAAATAAGAAAAACCCAATATTCATTCTTAAAACACACACACACACACACACACACACACACACACACACACACACACACACACACACACACACACACCTACCTCATTTTGGGGGGGCCTGGCTCAATATTTCTTACTGCTTGGGTTGGCAATACTGTGCCTGGCAGCACGTACCCATTCAGGCCTAACTCCTGAGACTGCCTGGAAACAAGAAGCAATCTGTCTTAGGCCTTTCCACATCCACGCCTCCTCAGAAAAATCACTAGAAAATTATTTTTTTTCAAGAACGTTTACCCTACTTTGCTAACAGAGGTACTGTAGGTCAGTCTCGCCTGCATATTTCACAGCTTGCTGGATTCAACATACATTTGATCAACCTTGTCTATAGTTTCCCTTGGTTTCCTTCTCAGGTGTTACTATGGTGAGATGATGCTCTCCAGTGCAGTTGCCCCTGGGAGCAGGAGGAGTTGACTGCATTTCCAAAATACCAGTGCTGCGCATGAAGTAAAAATCTATAGATACCCAGATCTCACCAGCATAGTTCTAAGCTAGAGCCATGTAGGAAATGGTTATCCCATCCTTCAAGAATTTATGAAATTTTAACAAAAACCCTATCCTGATTTGGGATGAAAATTCAAATTCAATTTTTTGTGAACCAACAATTTAAAAAAATTCTGATTGACCCAATTTAAACATTTTGTCTGGATAATTTTGAAACATTTCATTTTGATTAAAGCCTCTTTTTTTTAAATCAAAGTTAACTAAAAGTGAAAATTCTTTTTGAACTGAAAACCAAAACTTTTCATTTGAAAATGTTGAAAGGTATGTTTTGATGATATCTAGACTTGAACTCAACATTATTTTAGATCAGGAGATTAATCAGAACCAACTCCTTCTAATGAACACTTTCAGTTTCAACAAATCAGCCTTTTCCCATGAAAAAAATTGTCAGAAAATTCCCAAACAGCTTTAGTTCTAGCCTAATTTTCAGCCTGTCAAGGCACACACAAATTTAAATACACTTTTCTATGCTCACCTCTACATATTCCCCTACATTCACACACTGATGAATATTTTGATTATATGTAGTTTGCCAATGCCATGCAGCAAGTCTATGCTAGAGTCAGGAATAAAACCCAGATCTCCTAACTCCCACTTCTGTGCTTTAGTCACCAGACCATCTTCCTTCCTCATCTCTTATCCTATTTTCTTACATTGATTCACCCCTTCCTAATGTTAGCTGTAACCTTAGGCGTAAGATCCTCCCCCACCCCTTTTTTTTTTTTCCATTTCAGTGGGTTTTTCTGTCAAACCTATTTATGGATTCTAAAATAAGCCCTTTATTCCTTATTACAATTGTTCCAACACACCTCTCTCCCTTTTATTTTATAATCATCATCCTAGCAACCGTTTTAATCTTAATGTATATGTATTTGGGCTTTTAGTTATTTTTGTTGACTAATTTTCTATTTATCTGCAGAGTCTAGCTGCATTTTCCCTTATTTTCACACTTTCATTTCTGGCTGTTCTGTAATATTTTTTCTGGATATATTTTATAGGAATTGTTTCAAATATGCACTGCACTGCAATTTAATAAAGCAGTTTTAACATATTAACTTAATGTAAATTGACAAAACAGAGTATATCTCATATATGACATGCTGGACATTTGTTAATCTTCAAAAATATGTTGCTAATAATGAACTGCTATTTAATATTCAGTTCCTATTTCAAGAAACCTAAATAAAATCTTTAGTTAAGGTTAGGACCTTATTTAGCAAAACAGTCACCAGTCTTCCATGGCGCACACAGCTATGGCAAACAAGTATTCAGGATTTTTGTGACCTTGCCCAGCTCAGAAGCCAGGGTCTTAGTTTAAAATACCTCCCTTTTTTCTTTTCACACCTTAGATTTTTTTTCTTTTATAAATACAAACAAAAAGAAGACATACTTTGTTTATTGATGCAGAAACCAATGAAATAGTGGAATCATTGTCAGTACATAAAATAGGGTGGACATCAACTTTTTTTCAGAAATCTCCAATGGAATTACTTGGGCAAGGTCTTTTGTCTCTGTCGGAAGTGCTATTGGTAAGCTGGCTTCAACCAAAATTAAAAATATAAATGCATGATTTCTATACATATAATGGAGAATGATATGCTAAATATTCATCAGATTAATGGTAGTGCTTCACTATTATACTAGAAAATATTTACTGCATTGCACTGTGCTATTCAGTTCTTGCTGATACAAAACAGAAAACCATTTGCAAAAGACATAGTACAAATCCACTCATGTATTTTTAAAGAAAAATGATATCATAATAATCATGTCAGACAACTAAGACTTTCTATGTTAATAAAACAAATGTAGGAGATCATTTTCAAGACTTCCAACTATGAAAGCTGAGAAAATGTGGTTATAAATGGCCTTTATCCTCTTATGAAGTTCTATTCCACTATTTGGGTTTGTACTTCTAAATTCTTACAATAAAATACATTTGTACCATAAATTACATAATTAATATTTTGCTAAAGGAAGTGTTAATAAAGAATTATATTGATTGAAACTGTTCATACATTCTCATTTTTACAAAGTATTTTTATTACTAAAATGAGATATCACATATTATAAGCTGATTTAAATTAATATTACTGAAACCATGATTTGAAGCTCCGCTAATATTAGAAACCTGCCAGTCTATTTCCTGTAACTATATCAATAAAGATAGAGCTGTATCTTTATGTAAATCTTATATAAATACACATATCCATATAGTGCTAAACAGATATTAATATTTCATCCTTATGCCCTTTTCACCTTATATATCTGAATAGACCTAGTGCTCAAGAACCTCACATTTTATGTTACTGGTGTCTCAATAATTATGATGGAACTAGGAAGGAAATGATACATTCCTTGGATGATTAAATCAGCCTAAACATTCTACTCTCATGATTCACAGTGGCATGAATGAAGGCACCATATTCTTAGCCTTATATCTGTCCTGCTAATTTTCCTTAGCTTCATTATTATTATTTTTTTTGCCTAGTATCTTTGACCCCTCTTTTTCTTCCCCTCATCATCTGTCTCTCTCTTTTTTCTTCTAATTAGGCCACTTCTTTTTTTCTGTCCTCCTTGCTCCAGGTATACTTGCTACTTTCTGTCCCTGCTCTCACCTCTTTTCCACATTATCTCTTTCTAAGCACAACAACAATGCTTTTTTTTTTTAAACTTCTGATTGTGATAGTCTTTCTTTCCTATGTCCCAGCCCAGGCTTCCTACCCCATGCCTAAGCTTTTCCTTTCTCCCGTTATCAGGTATGGTCTCTCTTCTATTTCTAGCCCTTAAAGTTCACAGAGCTTGTGGGAAATTAAAACCACAAATTATTACTGAATTATTGCTGGTAATTCTGATATAGTTTACTACTTTGTTCTCAAATAATTGCAAAAATTGCCTTAATTACATTAAATGCAAAAAAAAAATCAAGAAAAATTCCTTGGGGAAACACACTTGTAGAAACCTTTTTGCCAGCAGTTTCGGAAACCAAACATAAAAACGAACAGCACATATTATGGTTGCTTCTTATATGATAATAGTATTAATAAAGCTAAATAGAAAGGGCCAGGTTCTCCTGGTGCAAATCAATGTAAGTTCATTGATATAAATGGAGCTACACTGATTTAAACCAGCTGAGGATCTGATGTTCTTTCATACATTTGTAATGAACCCACTACGTCAATATGACTTGACACATGCCACCTTAATTTGCAAATTTTTCAATACAAAGAAACATTTCATTTTACTCTGTTGCTTGCAGTGCTATGCGGAGGGAGAAAGGTGGGGAGAGTGCTGGTACGCTGACCAACACATGCAGAGAAACCATTGGTTTTAGAAGTTTCCTACAAAAGAACCCCAGAAATATTATATCTAGTTTGCGGCTTCCCCTCTCTAGCTCTGTTACAAAGTTAAACAACTTTAAGGCTATTAACATGACTGACATTTATTGTTATCGCCCTGATCTTTCATAAGCAAAGGCTTGTGCACAACTTTCCTTGCACAAATAGTCCCATTTTTTCAATGGTGCCATTTACATAAGTAAAATCGTGCACTTGTGTAAGTCTTTGCAGGATTGAAGCCTATTGTCTTTTTTTGCGGGGGGGGGGGGGAAGTGGAAGCATCCTTCTTAATGATGAAGACCTTTCTACTTCTTCTGCTGTATTCTTTCTATCCATCTATCCACCCAGGCTCTTATGACAGCACCTATTCTCATAATATCCAAGTGCCATCTGCATCATCTTTTGTCACTATTGTCTTAATTTCACTACAATTTTTTTAAAGATTTTTAGGAAACACTAAATATGTGAGTATTATTGAATCCACTGATCATTATAATGTAACCTTTAGTTTTCCTCTCTGTTTCGCACTGGGCTAAATCCTGCCTTTTGTCCCCAGGCAAAGTGCTCACTGAAGTCAAAAGGAGTTTTGTTAGAGTAGCAGCTGCAAGGTTTGGCTTCTCTCTTTAAAGCCACAGCACAGACATCTAGGGACAGAATTTGCACATCTGGATTCTGATGCCCAGATTAGGTTCCTGAATCCATAATTGTGCATTTAAATACAAGTGTCCTGATTTTCAGAAATACTAAGCATCCACAAATCCTACTGACCTCACTGGGAGCTCCAAGTCCTTAGTGATCAGGCAACTTTTATTGAGGTGCCTATATAAGAGCTTGAAAGCCTATGTTTAGGCACCCAGGTTTGGAGATTTTGGCCTGATTCAATATATTTCAACTATCTACAGAAATGGGAAATACCCATCCACATTCAGAATATCTTAACCATAGCCAACTTGATTTCAACACACAGAAACATTAACTTTGCTTAAGTTATAATGAATTTAGGACCAAACTCTGCCACTCTTCATCACATTCAGCACCATCTTATTTGACATGCAGTTCCATTGACTTCAAAGGAACTAATCATGGAATAAGATACTGCTCAAGGTGAGGCAATATGACAGAATCCAGCCCTTATTAAATAAGAAGCATGTGTCATTATTACAGGGCTAAAGCAAAAAAACAATATCTTCCTAGCACACGAGGCATTGGAAACTCTGTATCAAGGACAAAGAGACAGACAAAGGCTGACACTACTATTGAAATAAATTACACTCGACCAAATTCTGCATTGACTTTTATTCCATACAACTCTGTAAATTAGGGCAGAATTTGAATGATTATATATTCATAGTATATTTAATAGACTACTGGCTCCAACTTTGTAGGAACTATGAGCATAAGCTGGGAATAAAAAATTGTATTCCATTCTCTCTATATATATTTTATAAAATCACTTTAAGATAAATATTGCTGTGATAAGAGAAAAAAAAGTATTAGCACTAGCATTTTAGTAGAAGTATTTTGTCCTACAAAGTACTGTAGGAATTACATTGTGCCAGTGATATTTAATTGTAACATAAAAATTAAACACCATTTACTTGATATAAAATTGGGATAGTATGTAAATTAAGTAAGTTTCAATTCATGTCTTCTTACTCACATCTGTTGGCAGTTTAAATAGTTTTAGTGTCATTAATTGTTATAAAAGTGCAAGATTTGCTGTATGCTTGCCACTAAGGACCAAAGGCACAAAAGTCTAATTGAACTAAGTAATTAGTAATTTGTCATTTCCTATTGTCAGCAATTACTTTCCATTAGAAATCCTCACTGAAAATTCTAATTTGAAGTGAGGTTTGCATTTTATTGCTGTCCATCCAAATTAGTTTAAAATTGACAGCTACATTTTCATTTAAAATTTTAAGATATTAAATATGCTTGAAGAGGCTGAAGCATATTCTGCCTCACGTGTGCTTGTGATTATGCATCCACACTCAAGAGTGAAAAAATGAAATCCAAAACACTTCTCTTCTTTATTCCATTTACAAGGTAGCTACAAGAATCACATGGTGGGTCAAATCCTACTCATCTTGCTCTTGTGCAGTTTCACTAAATGGGACTACTCAAATGAGTTAGATGAGCCGGTTTTTTACCCACCAAATTACATTATGAATCAGTGGTTTTCTTATTTTGCATTTTATCCAGGAAAATGGCAGTAGCGATTGCCAGTACAGAATGAGAAGGGAACCTTGCATTTTCATACTTTCATACTTTGTCCTGTAGGTTTCCCCATGTGGCTTAGCTGCAAGAGTGATTTTTCATTTGTTATTTTTCAGACTCCATTAAGGCAATCAGTACTGCCCATTTCCAAATGTTCTGAGTGCAGCATGAGACAACACTTACGGCAGCGTAAGAGTGCTTCAGAATGCTTGAAATGCACAGAGCTGATTAGCTGGTGAGGAGGTAATGATTTACAATTAAGATGTGCCAAATGGATATGCATCATCCTTTAAGAGCTCACAACATGGAACAACTATCCAAGTGCCAGCTTGCTATTTGGCCAGATGATTCTCTTGCCCACACTGGTGCCATCCTGAAATTGGGACATAATGATTGTATGCCCAAAGTTATACATTCCAACTTTTCTCAACTTTAACTTATCTCAACTTTTGTTTCCTAGAAAACAACTGGAAGCACTTGTAAAGTATGACTGCTATGTATGCTACCTAAAAAAAAGCTTCTAACAAAATGCATATTTGTTTGTTTTTTTAAAATCAAAGAGACTAGCAGCAACAAATACTATCAGGCTGGAAGTTTGTTGTCTAACTTTTCAAAACACCAGTATTTAATGGTAAAGCTGACATCGTGACCAGGATGTTCATGCTAAATTCAAATAGAAGATACCACTTACCAGAAGATTTATAATACAAATGCTTTTGTTAACAAAGACAGCTATCAAAAGGTACAAGATCTGTGATGATCCTTTACTGTCATAAAACACTGTGGGAAAACAACTCTGATATAAGAGTTGGCCAAGTATATATGGAGAGATTTATTAACCCACAGAATTAGTAATGTATTAGGGATAGAAGAAAATGGAATTGAACAATTATGTGTCTAATAATTCAATAATGATTAAGGTAGCGTTGATCACATCTATACATTAATTACAGTAATATTGTATACATAAGAACATTTTTCTTGTTCCTAATTTACACAAAACCATAATTAACTTTTAAAGCTAGGAATGGTGATAAATGTATCTTGATTTTAAATATTTTACATTCATATACATTGAAAGCACACATTTTCCACTGAAAGTCTCTCTAAAAAAAAAACAAGCTAACATCACAGATCACTAACACTTAATATTAAGTGGACATTAATGCTAATTTACAATGAATTCTTATGAAGTAACATATTATATCCACATGAATACCAAAACAGATCATGCTTATTTGACAAAGAAAAGTGAAGAATCTTATTGACTTATCACTAATTAACAACAGATGTCTACAATTCTTTCTAAAATTCACCATACCAGGGATCTTTCAAAAAGGCAATATCATATGCATCAGTTTTTTAATCCTGAATTATGTTTAATTATAATATTTAGTCAGTGCAAGAAATGACTTGTTTCACTTTTCAGTCTCAAAAAAGAAGAGGGAAACTGAAAACATAAGGGGGAAAGGGTCAACTGGACTTATACTGCAAGTCAACTGGACTAGAGGCAATTTTTCCATGGTGCAATCAGTTTTACTTCTTACTATATTAATAGGAGACTGATTATAATTAGATGCTTGATATGTATTAAAAAATCTGAACTTCAAATGTGTAGATTGCTTCTGCACTATGTGTGTCCTAATTCTATGGGGGTTTCATAGCGAGGTCTGGAGATCTCTCTCAGAATAATAAATATGCAAAATATATTTGAAAGCCCTTATTCTGCCATTTCTGCAATTGTGTTTAATTGCCAAATGAACAGAATTAAATTAAAAGTTCAATAAATACTGATCAATAGTCCTGTAAATACCAAGTCTATAAAATGATCTTCTCTTTAAATATAGTTATAGTGCAGGAACCGTGCAGAGTATCTGCATTTGAATTTAATGAATTGTTTTAAAATCTAGTTAGATTTCTTTGTAATGAAAACATGTTAGAAATCCAGGAACACAGACAGAAAAGATTATAAACTAGTCTTTATTCCTACACTGTTGCTGTCCTCTGGTTTAGCATTAGCTCACAATCAGCTGAATAAAGAAGTCATCTTCTGTCTAACATGTAAATAAATTATCAGGCTTCAGTTACTTTACCACTAGCTGTTTGTCATTCAGGAAAATAATGGTTAATCAATGACTAATCAATGAAGATGTGTAACGTATTAGTTTGCAGTCCTTCATCATCCTATTTTCTTCAATTGCCTGCGGGTTTGTGTTCAGTACTTACAGAATCGATTACAATTGAGAGTGATCATTCAGCTCATGTTGAGAGCTGTCAGCTGTGCTTTCTGCTATGAGTTTTACCCTCCTGTTTAATATGAGATGCTAATATTTAGCTGCATCTGATAAGCAAGGTACCACAGTGGATATTTTTATGAGAAGTGCTTAAGTGACTAATTGTAACACTACATGTTACTTGATGAAACTAAACTTTTCCTGACTTCACAATAATCATAACCATTACTGGCTTGCTGTGGAAAATTAAAGGAAAATAGCTGTCTGCTTGAGTCTGATCATGCCTGCAGGGAAGGTCTAAGAAAGGCAACTGACAATGGTGCCTTTGTGCAAAACTGCAGGGGAAAAACAGATAATTCTTCAATTTTCATATAAACTGACATTCTTTACCATATGTGACATTCATGTGTGTGTTCAATTTCCTACCAGAGCCACTAGAAAACTTAGACCTGAAGACTTTTGACACAAGGCCGCATTTATGAGTAACAAAGGGTTGTTTTTTTTATATATATAACAAAAGTAATGTTTCACTGCTTGACAAGTCTGTTTTCTTTGAAGCAGATATAAGCTTGTCACCAACATAAAGCTAAGAGAAGATTGGCTGTTATCCCTCCTGGACTGACTCCCTTCCTCTACCCCCACACATTGCTATCAGTGTCTAGGGTTATTCACTTTAATTATTGTTTTTATCGTTCTCTTACAAAATACTTGTTACAGATAGTCATAGTGTGTGACTGTGGAAACTAATAATCATTAATATAGTTCATTAAATATTTAGAGCTCAGCAGTATTGATGAAAAGGTGTGTGTAGGGTCTCATTTTAATGGTTTTAGTTCCAACAGCACCCTCTTGTGGCTAAAATGTTGCAGCTAGTCTTGTCTGAACTGAACTACATTTGTATGCAATACTAAGCATATTACCACTGTCTTTATGGCCAATATAAAGACCCCTCCCCACCCCCCCAAAAAAAGGAGGGGGGAGAATATCTATCATCAAAAAGTGACCTTAATGTCCTTTGTTAGCTTAAAGTGTTTTAATATCATTTCATGATCAAGTGTAATGTGGATATTTAAAAATGATCTAAGAAATAGTTTTAAATAGGCCCAATGGGGCATTCACTCTGCAAAAGTCTCATTTCTCAACTGCTTTGTGCAATTTATTGATTCATCTTAGAATTTTATGGATATTTTAGGATATAGCTCAATTTTTTTTTAATTGCTGCTGTAGTGAGGGGGAAATACTGTACTAATTGTGCGAGCTTCCAGAAAACAGACAGACGGTCTGGTACCAGGGAATACAAGGCAAAGACTAAAAGATACACTATTATATGTGTTATTGAAAATGATCACATGCCGCTATTCTTACATTGTGCATTTGATCTGAAATAGAAATGAACAGCACAATACTTGCTATAATTTAAAGCTCCGAATCAGCTATTTTAAATATCAATAACATTATCATCTTGTTCGTATGAAGAGTTTTATTTCCAGTAGCATGTCATATTTTTGCACCTTCTTTATTTAAATAAAATTGATATTTTGAAAAGGACCAGATTCTCAAAACTTTTTCTTTTTAACAGAGAGAGAAAGAAAGAGAGAGAGATGAGCCACCAGGTATTTAAGTTCTATTTTATAATGAAAATATAGAATACCTTTGGACCATGTATGCTAGAAGAAATTACACAGCAGCTTAAGGACTAGCATATACAGAATTACTGCACACAGAAAACATACGGATGAACAACAATTAGTTACAGGACTAAAAACAGATTAATAAAAAATAAAAGTCTACAGATTTATGAGCTGGAGTAGATTGTTCACATTCAGATATGAGAAATTTGAACACAGAAACCCATCAAAACAGTTACCAATATAGTTAAATTGTGTTTCATATAAGTCCATGATTATAATAGCTTTAGAACTTTTCCAAGGTGTACCCTGAGTCCTGTTCAAATTTCTTCCCACCGATTTCGGAGTTAACTTTTTTTTTTTCCTTAAATTCTCATAATAAGGAGAAAACTTTAGAAAAATGGCCCAATCCACCTCCACAAAAGTTATGCAAGGGGGATAATTGTCCAACAGAAAGATAAAGCAAATTACTGCTCTGAAAGGATGAAATAATGACATCCACACACTGACAACCGGACGCTTACTTTTGAATGCAAACTTCCATTTTTCTTCACTTACACTGTTCAACCCAAATACACCTAGAACAAGAAATATGTAAAATGCCCCCATCCATTCCTAGCTATCATGTGAAGTTTGCTTTACTACAAGGTATCTGCACTTCATGATGCTAGCCAAGTTGAAGTTGAAAATAGTTGCCCATCTAGATCAAGTTGATGATCACAGTTCCTACATCTTGTCTTTACAGTTTCTATTTTTAGTCTGTGAAGCACCTACTGCACTCGTGGTGCTATACATATAAAAAAATAAATATTAATAAGTGGTTGGTGGTCAAGGTCTTCTATTTCATATTTTATAAGTCAAAGTATATTCCTGAAATATCCTTTTCTAAAACATCTCTCTTTGGGTGAAGTTACTAACTCCAAATACTTTAAAATAACCTTCATTGTAAGATGTCTGATCAATCCTAGATGAACATAAAAATGACTTAACTAATATTACTAAGATAATTGAGAAAAGAAAAGTCTTGTGAACTATGATAAATGTTTTCTGATACAGGTAATTTTTTTTAAAAAAAAGCTATAATCATCAAAAACAATGACAAATGAAAGACTCAGAAAAGGTTACATCTTCACAAAGTAGCATTTTTAAAATTGGGACACCAATCAAATTGATGTAAGTATCAGTGATGCAACACTTTCTGACACTAAAGTCTTTACCACTGTCTAAAATATATAGAATAGCCTATTGTGATTGCTTAATGTCAGCTTTTGTTTATAAGCTCTTTCATAAAACAGAATTGGGGAAAATGATTTAAAGCAGTTCAATTTGTCTATTTACCTTAATCTTTAACTATTCCCATATGTCTCAGCTACATGATGTATGACTCTTCATAAACCAATTTTTCAAAGATATACAAGGCAGAAAAAAAAATTCAGACTCCTAACCTTTTATGCACTGAACTTTCATAGACAGCTGGCAAAAACAAAACTCTTTTAGGTTTCAGGAAAAACTGAAAAGGTTATTTTGCTCTCTCTTGCTTTTAGCAAATATTTGAATCTGTTAAACAGTAGAGGTCTGAAATATTTCCCTATGTCAAGCATAGACAGAATTATTGCATAACTTTGTTACATAATTACTAAACATCCCATTTGACAGGGTGACCAACACATTTTAAAAGGACTGGAACTTTCAGAAAGAGATACAATTTAGTATGGAATATATTAAGTTGTGATTCCTAGAATTAAAATGGCTGTTTTTAAAACTTCAAGTAAGCTTGAGAAACTGACTGTGGATCATGCATACAATGTAAGGTCAATGCCGCATTGAATTTCTAGACCATTTTCAGACTACCTTCTGGCAATGGAAGCATTTTGACCACTGACACTCCCTATGGGTATTTCTGACTATCCTGGTACAATGCACCATTCCCCATTATTGAATCTACAACTAACTGCTCTAGGTTATTCATTGATTGGGTGTTTAAGTGTATTCTTTGGGAGCAAATGGAGAACGAATTCTGTAAACAATCACAGAAAAAATCAGCAGAATTCCTTGCTCAGAGATGTATTTCAGCTGCAGCACTTAATTATTTGTATTCTTTGATTATGCTGTGTCACTTTAAATAAAGATGCACTGGAATTTTGCTCTTCTTTTCACAACCAATACAAAGATAAAATGTGCAGCTCAACATTTTATTTCAAGGAAAAATTAAGCCATCACTAGCCACTATGACTGCATAGGGACATAAGGTTTAAGCACATGTGCCATCTTTTATGCTAACATCTTTATCTAGATCAATTACAGTATGCACTATCACTGTTAAATAACCAATATAGATGCAGACTGCAGCTCTATAACATTCCTAATGGAGGTTAGACCAGACATTAAGGGCTACATTTTCATAAGCTCAAGCAATAATTGTGTGTATGTGTTTGTGTGTCTGTCGACATCTTCAATCATACAGAATTTTCATTTTATATACAAATGTTCCTTTTTCCATTGTAACCAATGAAAAAACACAAAAACTTCAGAGAGAAGGGGGGGGGGCAGCGCTGACTGCATTCATGCAGTTCATCTGCCGGTATGTATTTACAGCTACTACCTCGCTCGCAGCACTTCGTACACTAGCAGGAGCAAGCTATAAACCAAACACAACATTAAAACATTTCAGACTCCTTTTGCCATTTTCATCTCCTATTTATAAAAAAGGTTTTATTTTTGTATATCCTGAAAATAAAATTTGTAAGCAATATGGTACCAGCATGTGAAAAAATGTATTGGCATATACTTCAATCTATTGCTGTAGCTTAATAGAAAACTTGTCATTTAAGTTTGTTTCATTTAGAGAGAATTAAATCATTCTAATGAACTTTACAATACATCTAGAAAATATATTAATTACTGACTTTATTATTTTATGTAGCACCCAGTTTATATTGAAGTAGCACGTAGGACCATCCACATTGGGCCCCATTATGCTAAGCATCCCTGTCTTACAGTCAGAGAGCTTACAGTCTAAAACAGCTGAGCAGTGCTTACAGTCTAAAACAGCTGAGCAGTGCAGAAAAATATGCTGCAAATATCTTTTGAACCTAATCCAGGGTTGTTCAGGGGATCAAGCCTTGTGGTTATGTTATTAAAAGAGACAGCACCATAGAGCTACACAAGGAGAACCCACACACATCCTTCCCCAAGTACCTAAATGGAGTCGATGGGAGAGGGAGTAGCTGGTGAGTCTATGCATTACATAGATCCACAGTTCAAAACCCAGTGAAATCACAGTGGAGCAGGACACAGCTGACACTGGAATTCAGGGATGGTAGTAGGAACTGCAGTGTGGATGCAGAGTCTCTGCTGATTGGGAGAGGGGGTTTCCACCACTTTTGGCTTTGTGAAGGTAATAATTAAATACAAATTACTGTTCCCAATTCTGCAATTAAGAGCTTAACCATACATTTACTTCGGGTGCCCAAATACATATTTGAAGGGTTTACATACTTCTGACTGTCTCCAGGTACAGAACTAGCTACCTAGGGTGCACAGAGCACTTAGAATGTACATATAACCCTGCCACATATAATCCCATAGGTGCCTAACTTCAGCCCAGTCCTACGTGCCTTTGGAAATTGGAGCCTAAAATATCATTTGTTTTGCAGGAGAGCCTAACGGGCCAATAGATATCAAAGTGTTATTAGTGTGCTTTACTGCTTACTATGAAAACAAACAGTGATAAGCGCAAAATACTTCACTTAGGAAAGAAAAAAAATCAAATGCACAACTATAAAATGGGAAATAACTGGCTAAGTGGTAGTATTGATGAAAAAGATCTGGGGTTTGTAGCTGATCACAAATGAAGTACAAGTCAACAATGTGATAAAGTTGTGAAAAAGGCTAACATCATTCTGGGAGGTATTAACAGGAGGTAATTGCCCCACTCTACTCAACACTGATGAGGTCGCAGCTGGAGTACCATGTCCAGTACTGGACACAACACTTTAGGAAAGATGTGGACAAACTGGAGAATCCAGAGGAGAGCAACATTAATGATGAAAGGTCGAGGAGAGACCTGGTAGTCTTCAAATACGTTAAGGGCTGTTACAAAAAGGATGGGATCAATTGTTCTCCATGTCCATTGAAGATAGGACAAGAAGTCCCTACAGCAAGAGAGATTTAGGACAGGTATTAGGAAAAACTTAACAACAATAAAGGGAATTTAATCTCTTGAATAGGCCGCTAAAGGAGGTTGTGGAAACTCCATTTTAAGAATAGGTTGGATAGCTAGCACCCCGTCGTGGATGGTCTATTCCAGGGGTCGGCAACCTTTCAGAACTGGTGTGCCGAGTCTTCATTTATTCACTCTAATTTAAGGTTTCGCATGCCAGTAATACATTTTAACATTTTTAGAAGGTCTCTATCAGTCTATAATATATAACTAAACTACTGTTGTATGTAAAGTAAATAAGGATTTTAAAATGTTTAAGAAGCTTCATTTAAAATTAAATTAAAATGCAGAGCCCCCCGGACCGGTGGCCAGGACCCGGGCAGTGTGAGTGCCACTGAAAAATCGGCATGCGTGCCATAGGTTGCCTACCCCTGGTCTACTTTGTCCTCAAGTAGCACAGGGGGCTGGACTTGATCACTTCAAGCTTCCTTCCAGACATACATTTCTATGAGTCTGTGAAACTTAATGGCAAAGAATTAAAAACATTTTCACGTTTTACTATATCTTAGCACTGAGTTAATTATAAAGTTACTGTAAAATTGACAAAAGCAGTCTTTAAAAAAATAAAAAAAATCAGACAGGAATGTTCTATGGTAAGTTTCAGCCAGGAATATATTTGACTCTCACACTATTTTCTTTTCCTTTGTCTACAAAACTGCATTAGTCTTGGATTTTCCCCCTTGAAGCACTACAGAAACATGAAAAACAGATTCAAAACTAAACTTTCTGCTGGGGTGGTTGCTTTTTAAGTGCCATATAACTGTCCTTTATATTGTATTAATGTGGGGAAACCGTGACATTCAAATGACTAACTAGGTAAAACTCCACCATAAGAAATTTCCTTTCCTGAGGGAGATTTTGGGACTCCATTATATCACATTCACACTATTCCACCTTAAGTTTTTTCAGTACTAGTATTATAAAGTTTTAGAAGTTTACGACCTGGCCATGAGAGAGTCTTTACTCCCAAATGAAATGTGCTGGAAAAGAATCAGCTCTGCAGCAGTATTCATTTTATACTATTTATTGTGTTTGGATAATTTTAAGTGCCATTACATCAAGAGGACTATAAGAAGGCTGATCATTAAGGCTGCTGCACTGGTAAGAATTTACAAGTTAGGAAATGACAAAGCTAATTGTGTGTGTGCAACCTTAACCATCCCCTGATGTGTATGCATTGCAATACAAATATATGACTGCGTTCTATTTCTCAAAGAACACAATATAGTTAGTCAATATAGTCCTACCAAATTCCCAGTCCATTTTCATCAATTTCATGATCATAGGATTTTAAAAATTGTAAATTTCATGATCTCAGCTATTTAAATCTGAAATGTCATGGTGTCGTAACTGTACAGGTCCTGACCCAAAAAGGAGTTGGGGGGTTGCAAGACTAATGTAGAGGGTAGTACTGCTACCTTTACTTCTGTGCTGCTGCTGGCAGCTGCGTTGCCTTCAGAGCTGGGCACCCGCCCAACAGCTGCCGCTCTCTGGCCGCCCAGTTTTGAAGGCAGCGCAGAAGTAAGGGTAGCAATACCGTGACCCCCACTAAAATAAGCTTGCAACCCCTCTGCAACTCCCTCTTGGGTCAGAACCCCCAGTTTGAGAAACGCTGGTCTCCCTGTGAAATCGGTATAGTATAGGGTAAGGCACACAAAAGACCAGATTTCACAGGGGAAGACCAGACTTCACAGTCCATGAATTTGGTCAGGCCCTAAATATAATAAACATTTTTTCCTGCAACTTTAGATACACATGTAACATTTTGTACTGTCTATGCCAGACAAAAAAAGTCCATTAAAGCTATTATTTACATATACTACAGAGGATTAAGTATAAGAACACTGAATATGTAGTATCTAAATTTGCAACTAATTTAGTTTCACTGTTAGCTGCCTCAGTCCCTTTGTTGCACCTAGGGAAAGCTGCACCGCTGGTTGAAAAGAATTGTGACATGGCTGCTCACTAAGGCCACAATCTGCTCCATACAAGCAGACATACCTGCATAGAGCATCACTGCTTCTATTAGAGCCAAGCAACCAACTCCTCCGTCTGCAGCAACCTCCAGAACACCTTGGGGGTGGGCTACATGGAAAAGGAATAGAGCCTGCAAATATATGACCTTTTCCAAGTAAGGTCATCAGGGCTCTAGGGGGATGATTTTTGTTTCACCCACCATGGCTTATTCAATCTCCATCCTCTCCCTCCTCCCTGTGCAACCTCTGGGTTACACAGCCATGCTTCTGGAGATCTGTGTATGGAGATCTAGCCAGGGACACAATTTGTCAAAAAGATCTAAAGACTTCTGACATTTTGATGAATACATATTTGCAAATAATCTGGCAAACCTCCAAAAAGGGGGGAGGGGAGTATTATGGTCTGTTAAGAAGAATAATGTGTTAGAAACAATTACAAATTTGTACACACCTACTAGACTTCACATACACTTCATCCAAGTGGGAGAAGAATACTTAAAAAAAAAAAAAAAAGACAAGACCATACACTGCATCAAAAACAGCTTTAAAACTCTCTAAGCCAAGAGAGTGGAGTAGCTCCAAAACAGATCCCATGATTAATGTGAATAGGAGTTGAAAGAAGAGAACGTCAAGAATGTTGCTAAAATCATTTTACGGTTAGCATAGAAACAACCTCAGCTAGAAAATGGAGAGCATAAAGCAGGTACTCTAAGCCACAGAATATCTTTGCTTTTCACACTAAGGGGCAAATGTCATCCTCTCTAAAATAAATTGGGATTTGGTGCCTCTGACTTCGACGAGAGCAGGATTTGGCCATAGGCAATAGGAATTGTATGTGTGGACTGAAGACAAGCAGTGTAACTGAGGAAGTACTTTCAGCACAGAGATAAGGAGAATAGCAATAATGACCTCTTGTAGAGATGGAGCCAATGATTATTTCTCATATTTAAAGGGCAATGATTATGTAGTTTAGGGTCTCTGAGAGGGGCAGTATTTTTAAGAAGGATGGTGGGATTTTATTCCTTTTCCCTTTCTCATCAAGAAAAGATCCTATGGTCTGAGAATCCTGATTCCCAATTACATCCCTAGCTCCTAATTATATCAGTTCATTAAACCTTACATTGACTCTTGTAGTCAGCAAGGCTCTGCTCCTTACCTAGAAAGGGAACCATTTAAATAAAGCTGTATTATTGCTCCTACTAATACAGTTTAGATAATTTTTTGGTACTGGATATGAAGACTGCTGAAACCTACCCTGAAGGGAATGTAGGAATAGACTGATTCTCTGACTGGCCAACTTCTCTCTTTTGTTTCTAGGGTCTTTTCTTTCAACTACTATGGGGGGAAGAATAAAAAAAAAA
This sequence comes from Mauremys reevesii, assembly GCF_016161935.1. Classification (NCBI taxonomy): domain Eukaryota; kingdom Metazoa; phylum Chordata; order Testudines; family Geoemydidae; genus Mauremys; species Mauremys reevesii. Next base: position 43,628,212 of record NC_052633.1, on the reverse strand, counting down.
CCCAACACTCTCTTTTATGCTATAACTGAAGGACCAAAATAAATATTGTGTTAGGTGAGGTGAGGAATATTTTCCCACTGAGAGAATTATTTCCTACTTAGTAGATGACTATTTAAAAAGGAAGAAATTAAATGTCATGAGGGGAGTTAACTGTAATTTTGAAATAAAAATTCAATGTTTCACCTAAGATTGCTCTGTTCTGACAGAAACCTAGAAAGGGCTTAGGAAAGAAAATAACCCAGAGAACCAAAAGAATAAAATTAAGGAAAACATTTAGGTTAAGATTAAACCAGAAAGGTGCAATGGAAATATCAAGCACACCATTTGTTGGCTACAGCACCTAACATCCTAAAACCCTTTGCTTTTAAACTTTACAGACTGCAAGCAGCTTGAAATTCTCTCCTAAAATAGAGGCAATATGTGCATATGCCTAATAGGTGCAATTGCTACATTGTGCAAGAGACAACAATTTTAAAGGTGTACTGTGGCACCTAAATGTCATAAGGTGGCTCCTAAGGACACTATTTCGTCTTTGTACAGAACATAAATGATGGGAGTGTGAATTTTTTTTATATGTTCCATCTTAGAAATTAACTGTTTATTTAGAACCTTTGGTATTTGGGGGAAATTAGTTATTGCTCCACCAAGTTAAGGAAGGGTAAACAAGAGTAGGGCAAGAAAAGGGAGCTGTAGTTGGGTGTTGCACAGCTGCAAAGAGGGACAATGCAAATTTAATTATCTGATTTGCATGTTAAAAAAGGATCTGCATAGAATCATACACTTCTACTTATGGTCAATGCATACTACCCCAAGACAAGGCAAAGGGCATGGAGCAAAACTTAGTATCCTATGGCTAGGGTATTCAGGGTGGAGGGAGGGCAAGGATTCTATTGGTGTTCAGTTATGTGGATGGGTGCTGGGGTGAGTGATTGCTAGGATTTCTGGAGCACTGGGAGGGGAGGGATTGGGGCTGTCTGCCAGGATTACTGAGGAAGGCTAGAGCTAGTATGGAACCTCCCACCTTCTGTCCCTGTTGCTGCTGTCTCCATCCAGCTGCTCCTTTCCTACAGAAAAGAAGAGAAGAAAGAGGAGAGAGAGAGACACCACCTGGCTGCCATCTGCAAAAGGGACACCACAGCATCCCCTGGGTACCCAGGGAGAGCAACTATAGGCCTTGCCCACAGGCCGGCTGGACGCATGAAGGTTCAGTAGAGGTACAGGAATGAGTAACCGAGCTGCCTGATGTGTAGGGATGTATGACTCCCGGTAGCCTTGTTTGCAGTGAATTATGTAAGCAGCAGGAAACTTGAGGCCCCATTGACCATTGCCTCTGCAGGGAAGAGGAATACAGTGGATCCTGGCCAGCAAACCAGAAGCTTCCTCATCCCCTTCTCCATGTAGAAACTCCTCCATGGTAGCTCTTTGTAGAAACTCCTCCATGGTAGCTCTTCGGCATGTGAGATTCAGAGAGGGTTGGGGGTGAAGGGGGGACATTCTTGGAAATGGCATTGTATTTTAGAAATGCATGGGACTTTTGGAGGTGATTTAGTGCTGATCCTGTCAACATTAGCTCACTCATTTATCTCCAAACTTGGATTCTTCCCCTGTCCCCAGTCACACCACACCACCACCACAAGTGTTCTGGGGTCCCTTCATTCAGGAAGCTCTGTCAGCATGGCCAAGTCAGAATAGAAAGGCATGGATCCTTTCTGTATGAAAGTAGACTGTGCCTCTATGACCCCAGGGGAGATTGGTAAGTCTTCGGGCTTGAACCTCTAGCTAGTTGTTAATGCCATGGAGATGAAGGGGGGAAAATTACAATGAAAGGAGAATTTTGGGAAAATGGTGAAAGTCCAAACTCCTGGAATTCTCTGCTGACAGCTGGCCCTGGGTCTTTAGAGTGTACAGTTCCTCAAGAGAAATAATTGAGCTGAAAATAGCCCCATGATTTGTGTGGTGTGTATAGAGGGCACAAGAGTGATAGCAAGGGGTTAGAGCAGGGGCTAAGAATCACCCACATGAGGTTTTTCCAACATGCAGGTCTCTCTAACTTTGCAGTTCCTGCTTTGTCACAAACTTGACTTAACTTAAACACAGAGCACTTTCCATTTCATTTATTAAAGCAGACATTAGCTATACATGGATTTTTCAGTATACATCTGATTATTGCAGGTATATATATATCACAAAAGATGAGCAGCAGAAATTAAGGTCATTGAAAGGCTGCTGTTTGGTGCAAATAGTGGCTCCAGTCTAAGTCCAGGCTGTCTTTTCATAAAGCAATAGAGAAATACACAAATTAAAGCCCAAATGCTGAAGCCACTACCCACATGAGAACAGGAGTACTTGTGGCACCTTTTTGCAGATACAGACTAACACGGCTGCTACTCCAATACCCACATGAGGAGTCTTGTTAGAATGAACAGAATGGAATCTTGTAAGGAGCGCATGAGATTGCAAGCTAAGGACTATCTCCAATATGTTTTTCCAAGCACACTGCATTTAATGTAACAAGGATCCAATTCTTTGCCCTGGTTTTAGCCCCTCTGGGTCAGCTTTATGGCATGAGAGACAAGAATCTCATTATTGCTGCCTGCTTAAAAGTTTCCCTTAATTCCCTAGTGAGAGGAATTTCTCCAGTGGCATAAACCTACAGGAGTGAGTTCCTATCACAACCATCTCCCCACCACAGCATGAGGGGTGTATTGGAGGGATGCAGAATATGCTCTACTCTGAATTCACAGATGGTGCATGGTTCTTTAAAGTTATGTTGGGCTGGGGGGACCCTAGAGGAAACCCTAGCTGCTTTACCTCACATCAGGGCTGCGGTCAGGGCAGTTTGATAATCAAGGCAGTGTACCCCGCTCCCTTACCAACCCCATGCAAAGTAGATCTCAGTGCAGAAGAGCAGCTGCCCCTTCATGTTTCTTTCTTATAAAAATTGAACTACTTTTATTTACACAAAAACAGTGGGGGGCGGGGAGATCAGGGAGAACAGCCAACATTTCCACATCACCTTGCTGGCTCCTCTAAACAGGTTAGCCCTATACCCTTTTCTATTCAAGAGAGAGGATCTTTTTCCTAAATATTGGCAGAAGGCAATGAGGGGGTTTGTTTGAATTGCATCTCCCCAGTGTAGGTTTTAATGTGTTTGTTACATTCACTGTTCAGTCTGCAGCCAGTGAAATAAAGCTCTGAGAATTTAAGATTAATACAGGCGGAAATTACCTTGCATAGTCATGCCTCATTTTATTAGTATCCTGCAGTTGTGTTTCATTTAGGAAGTGGTGAAAGTATGATTTGAAAACCAAGAAGGCAACTGCTAGTATTGGTCTCTATTCAGTAATTAAAGCTGCATTTCCAAAGATTATGTTACTGTGTAGTGCAGCAAGTGACATGACAAAACTGTATTGATGTGTGTGAGAAACTGATACCACTATGTTTCTCTTCCATTATTGTATTTGTAGAGCATGTTAGCTCAGAAGTTATATTTGTGTGAGTTTTTAAAACTGAAACATTTGATAATCGCTAGATCTGGATTTGTACCTAGATACAAACAGTTGGGTTCCATATAGTGTATCTTTTGATCTTCAAAGATTTCAATGGCTTTATTGATTAGACCGTACAGTACAAACTTTCAGAGTACATTTTTCTGTTGTGTAGCTTATTTTTATTTAGTGTAGTAAGATATGGGTTTACACAGAGCATAATACAAGTTTCAGGTTAAGGTGAAGTTAGTTTTATTTATAAGGCTATGGTGCACATGAATTCATTAGCAAAAAGGCAAAACAAGCTAGACCAACCAGGTTAGAAAAGTCCAAAAACATTTATTGAAGTTCTTTATATGAACCCTGCTCCCAGTGGAATTCGCCAATGTACAGCATTGACTTTCTCAGCATTCTGCTCATGGCAACTATATAGTTACACTCCCATGCAGCAGTTACAACACCTTCCCATTAGTTCTACAGGTGGTTTCATTTTCTTTAGCTGAAAATTAAACTGACTTTGATCTTTTCAGCTTCCTGGCTAACCTATAAATGCAAAGCTGAATTGGGTGAAGCAAAACTATTACCACACCCCTGAAAAAGGCCCTTTCAAAATGTGGGCACACCAGACAGTGATTACTGGTGAACAGGAAAATGTTGCTGCTGAGTAAAAGCAGACAAATGAGAGCCCTTTGTTGGTGCTTTGTGATGGTTGGCCAATGTTCATGCAACCTAGAAGACGGTGTAGGATTTGACTGAGTAGCAGCAGTTTCTAGAAAACCATGACCAAAGCTAGGATATTAAGCTTGCCCCCCTTTCATATAGCTGTGGCCTCTTGATACTCATGCCTGTTAAAACCAACGGCAACACAATAATCTTGTATCAGATCAAAGTTAGAGAGCAGTTACCGGTAGCATGACAGCAAAACAGTGTACTTCGTAAATGTGATAAAAATAAAAGCATGCAGCAAATAAATGTCAAAGAAGAAATCGCAGAGTTAGTTATCAAATTGGGATCAACTGGGCAAAGGAAAAAAGCCTGTTTATTTCCCCAGCCCTCAGGAGGAATTGAAGAAGGCAGAAGGCCTGCATTAAAATGTGTAGTGGTGAAGCCAGACATAATTGCCCAGCCAAATCAGAAAGGAATCAAAATTGGTGGATGACTACGCATCTCAGATGAGAGCATTTGGCACATGTATGTGTGGCAGTAGACTTCGCAAATGGTTTTGTTTTTTTGTTTTTTTTTTTAAATCAGGACAGATTGAAAGTTTCCAATCAGAACAGTTTTACAATTGAAAATTGGATTTTTGAATGCATGAAAGGTTTTATGAAGAGTTTGTCTTCTGTGGAAAATGTCAATTTTGTTGAAAGACCAACCATCTGAAAACCAAAGTGTTCAGTTCAGAAATGCTTGCACAGGGACTCATGTGAGTTGAAGTTTGGCACCCTTGTGCCCGCTTTTCTTCTCTAAGGGCAGGATTCCCAGGGGACTACATTGCCCATGTCTCAGTAACAGGGAAGACAGTGGTGCATCATCAGAAATGTAGTCTGACCAGAAAGCCGACAGCAGAGAAAGGGACCATGAGGCACCTGAACTCCTCCTTCCTGGTACTTTCAAATCAAAGTTCCCCAGGTTTGGGGCTAAAAGCTTCTAGTTTTCCATCAAAAATTTTGATTTTCAATTTTCACCAAAGAGCTGAAACTTTCCCCACACACACCACAAAGATTCCAAATCACCTGAAATTAAAAATGAAAATAAATAGTAGACATAGTGGCCAAAACATAATACTGAGAGTCATGCCTCACATACCAGTGGCTAAGGCAAGAAGCCTGTAACAGTAGTCCCGAAAGGATAGTGTTGTATGTGAAATTATACTATGTAGGTATAATGTAAAAAATAGTTATACAAGTCATTAATCAGATCCCACCTCTGTTTTGACTGTAAAATACAAACTGTTTCTCATTCTCTAGTCATTTCCTGAATGAATCACATTCAGAATGCTGACCCAGAATGCTAACTGTCATGATTGCATGAAATGCTCAGCCAAAGTACAAGAACCAAAACACATGTCTGAGCCCAATCCAGTATGACATTAAAAATTGACAGATGCATTTTCCACATTATGCAGTCATCCTCATAGCAAAAGGGATGGGGGGGTGGGAGAAAGCTGTGTGAAACTTTCACATACATTTTCAAAAAAATGTTTGCAATAAAGCCTACATTTTTTGAATTTTGAGAAACAAGAGATCAGAAACATGGTAGTCAAAAAAACCAAAACCCCAAAAACACAACACCTAACACCAAATCATGTATATTAAATACTTTCCTCACCTTAAGTCATAACACATGGTGATAAATCCTTCAGTTTAGCTGAGAACCTATCTTCCTTGAAAAGTAGAAAGACTGAACAACTTAGTAATTCACTGTGAAGCATTAAGTCTTGGTCATTCTCTGCATGGATGTGCTTTTTAATTACTATCTTTATTTGGCCACAATTTTAAGCTTGGTTGTATACCAAGATTTGAAACTTTTCTTTTTTAACCTTTCCAAGGCAAGTAAAAGCCCAAGGCAGGGAAAAGGAGAAACAATTGTACCAAAAATCTAGCAGGGCTAATGCAGAGCCCTCCTTAAAGTCTGTTTCTGACAAATTGTTACTTATTCTTCTCACGTCAAGCCACTGCAAAATAATGTATAAGAAGGTAAACATGAAATGTAAAAAATGGTTTGCTGGCCTAGTAAAGGACCTAGCAAACACTGAAATAGATGCCAAGAAGAACTTGCCTTTAATTTTACCTGTTGGATTGACTAGAAGCAGTATGTGAATGTCCCTCTCACCACTAGAGAGCATTTCTCCTGTTCAAAGGATGAGAGAAACTATCAGGAATATGTAGGTATGGAAGCTGGAACCTCTCCTGTCTAATTTGGAGAAACAAAGGACATCAATTTCTATAAATCTTTAGTGACATGCAAATTAAATTTTAAAAAGAGTGTTTGTAGGAGGGACAGAGTCCTAGAAGTCCTAGGAATGAGAGAGAGAAGAAATGTAGGGGAAGGGGGTGGGAAAAACGGGGCTAAAAGGGTGAGTGGGGAGGCCATACTGTAACAATCTCCTTAGAATTACAGAGTCCCTTTCATTGTAAAAGAGCCGAGAATCAAACTGAAGTTCTTGCTCTAAACTGTAAGCTATTTGGGGCAGGGTCCATCCATCTTTTTGTTGTGTTTGTATATTGCCTAGCAGAATGTGGTACTGGTCCCTGACTGGGGCTTCTAGGCACTACCATGATACATACATACATACATACATATTGAAATGCAGCATCTTCCAGGGCAGAACACAAAAGTAGTATCTTAGTAGTGAACAGCTACACCACATATAGTGTTTTAATATAGGGAGTGAATAATGTCTTTTACAGCTGAAGCTGCAGACATTTTTTTGCTAAAAGAATGTAATTGCTAGAGTTGGAATTTGGCCAGGTCATTGGTGTTAACATTCACATTCTTGCAAAAAAGTGCCATGAAGACTTTAATGACCACAAGTGGTCAGGACCTTGAATTTACATCTCATCTAAAAGACCTCAAGAGAGTGTTGCACTATTATGCACAGAATAAGAAAGCCTTGAGGTGTCGAAGGGGTAATTCTTCTAGTTAATTTAATGTCAAGAAGCTAATACGAGATGATCTATGAACCAGCCAGAGATACAAAAAGTAGCCCTCAAATTGAATTTACAAGCCCCAGGCAGTGGTCATTCTGGCTTTGGGACACTCAAAAATTAGTAAATAAAACCAAATTAAAATAATTTTACCTCTGGGCTACAGTAGTTTTACACATCATTCATGGATGATCACTTCCTTCATTCAAATTAAGACATACCAGTTCCAGGAACCCAAGTAATTTTTCAATCCCAGATATCTGGGGTCGAGGTTGGGGAGAAACTGTGTCGAACACATGAGTGGTGCAGCATTATGAGAAGGGAAGAGGAAGAGAGGAGATCATATTGATGGTGATTGATTTTCATATATTCAGAGACACTCTGAGGAGGGAGGGTGCCACACAGGAGGAGGAGAAGCTGAGATTTTCAGTTGCTTTACTCAATCACAAGAATGTTTAACTGAGCATGACACATCATTGCAGTGCCCAGTCACCTACAAACAATAAAAAGATCCCAGCCTGCTGGCCAAGGTGCACAGAACTCAGAAGAAAAATCACCTAAAAAAACCCTGAACATCAGATTTCAGCAGTGAAACCAGGATTGATCCCAGGACTGTATTTTGCCATTGTATTGCATTTCCTGTTCTAGGAGAAATTTATTTAATGGTAGGAGTTCTAGTACACCAGCTCATGCATCACTCGTTCCATAAGGACCTTCCCCAGCAGCAAGTAGCTTGCATTTCCATGAATTATAGAGCCCTCAATGAGCTGCCTAACAAACAGTCAGGTGTTCAGAAGCACTTTTAAGGACACCTGTAACTAGGGTACACACACAGCTTTGTAGTAGGATTAGGTTGTAATGTGATCCACTTTATGCCCCATGGTGGAAGAGTAAAGAATCTTTGGGCCCCATTACCCACTACTCATGCAAGAGAAGTTGCAATGTCTTCTGCTGCCTCATTAGTGTTTTCCTTAGAGCACTGCAAATAGTAGCACCACATCCAAAACTTTCTGCTTCTTGCACAATGTTACAGCAGGTACCTGAATGGCTTTAAGGGTAAACTGGAAGACCAGGGAAGAGACTGATCATATGAATACTGCCAATCAGAATCCCAAGTAGGGGAAAATCCAACAGCAAGGAAACAGCAGCGGCAAGGAGAGTGATTGGTTTAAGAGAACACCTCATAGGGCAGGGAAAGATGAGTGGGTTGCAGCCTGGTGGGACCTCTGTTGAAGTGCAGTGTCTCTGGATTATTAGGTGAGTTGAGAGAGACAGACAGACAGACACAGACACTCAACATGTCAAGTTAGAGGTGGCGGAATGGAGTGGGAGGACCAAGCCAAAAAAGCCACATGGACTCTCCACCATGTATGTGTGTACACAGTGTGTGTGAATTTAAACATGAAGAATGCATTTACAGGCATTGTTAACATTAGAGCCGCATCAGGAGAAGCAGTTCTATTTTACACATTCTTCCTGTGGCCTATAGATTTTAGCTATGCTAGCCAAAAGAGTAGTCTTGAAGCCATTTTAAAGTCAGGCAAGATGCTCCTCTGCAATTGCCATCTCTCTTCCCCTTGAGATTCTAGCCGGGGTATAAAATCAGATGTTAGTGATGGAACAGATGTATTAGGTAGGTTACCCAGTCCAGCATTCTGATGACTCAGGACTGTTCCCTAAAGTACATACTCTAGTGTTTACTAGTTTGGTTTTAAATGCTCCAGATAGAGCTTTGTAAGTGGGTGCAGACTCACCCGGTGGCGCTGCCTTCTGGTCTCTTCTGGGAATTAGTTCTCCAGCCTTGGAAGCGCCCTCTGCAGGCCTGTATCTCACTGCTGCTTGGGCCCCTGTGTCCCTCCCTGGACTCATGCCCCTTTATCTGGGGTGCTGCCCCCTGGCAGTACACCCCTCAGTCTCAGGGTCTCTCCTCTCCAGGGAACCCCCACCCCCTATCCCCACCTCACCTCAGTCATAGGCTACTGCCTGTCACCAACTTGCCCCCACGCCTTGGGGCAGACTGCAGTGTTAGCCACTCATCATAGGCAAGGTTGGGTCTGGACCTGCTGCCTCTCTCTGCAACCCAGTGCCTCTATGGGGCCTTGGACAAGGCCCTGTAGCCTGGGGAGTTGCCAGACTGGAGCTCCCCAGCCCCTCTGGCCTTTCCCCAGCCCTGTCTCACTCTAGGCACCCTGAGCTTCCCAGCAGCCAGGCCCCTCTCTCTCTCTCTCTCTCTGAAGGCAAAAAGAGACTGACTGCTCCCTGGTCCACTGCCCTCTTATAAGGGCCAGCTGCAGCCTGATCCAGGCATGACCCAGCTGTGGCTACTTCCCCAATCAGCCCAGGTTTTAAGCCTTTCCAAGCAGGAGGTGGTGAGCACACTGCTACAGGCTTTCACCACTTCTCTTGGCACAACTAATCCACAGTAGAATAGTTGCCACTGCCAGCAAGTGTTTCTGACAGTCAGCCTAAATTTTCCATCTCTTAATTTCAATCGTTTGGTCTAGAGAATTCTTTCCTGGCTGGTGGATCTTGCCCACACTCTAAGTGAACACCATATTTGAGATCGGGAAGGAATTTTCCCTCAGCTCACATTGGCAGAGACCCTGGGGAAGTTTCATCTTCCTCTGGCTCACGGGTCACTTGCAGGTTTAAACTAGTGTAAATGGTGGATTCTCTGTAACTTGAAGTCTTTCATTCATCATTTGAGGACTTCAGTAACTCAGCAAGTGGTTAGGGGTCTATTACAGGAGTGGGTGGGTGAGGTCAGACTAGATGATCACGATGGTCCCTTCTGACCTTAAAGCCTGAGTCCCACCCTAAAGAATTCCTCTTACTCATTGGTGTTCAATCTCTTCCACTATTTGTAGACTCTTGCTATGTGTTCTCTTAGTTGACACATAGTCAAGCTCTACATGTTTACAATAGATCTTTAAAATTTGCCATTACAAGTCAGTTCCTTCAGCCTTCCATATGACAGTTGTTGCTTTTTCCTGAGTTCCTTCCAGAATGTATCTGGACTGGATGGCAGCAAATACTATTTATCCTTTTGGCCAGAGGAGTTAACCCTTAAGCGCCTTAAAATCTTTTTCTACTAGTGAGAGAAATTGAGGATGGAGTTAAATATTGTGTGCAATTCTGTTTATTTACAAAGAATGTGGATAAAGTCCCATTTCCCCCCACACAGAAGGGAGGCAAACATTGACAGTTTTTTGCTCACAACTCCAAGCCTCTTTCCAGGCAGCACTCTACCTCACAGATCTCTCTTCAGATCACAGTACAAGTTCTTCTCTGTTTCTCAGGCTTCCTTGATGCCTTTTCTGTGTACTGCTTCCCTCTCACATAGTGGTAACCAGGTCAGTTCCCCTTGCCCCATCTGTCATCCAATCCCTCAGAAATCTGTAAGGTTCATACACTATTTTGGCATGCAGTTTAGTCAGTGGGTGGTAATTTCTTATTGTTTTAGTGATACCTAAAACAAAGGCTAAATGAGGAGACAATTACATTGCCCTGATTGGAAGGTGGCAATCACACCCAACAAGGTGGTGTCATTGAGAAATCCTATTATGCTGGGGAATGGACAATGCCCAGATGGACAACACTCACTGTGCTGCTCTTCTATTACAGTATGGCTATCTGTCATACCAGATAACATCATGGCATCTCAGATGTTCCCTTGGAACTCATTAGCCTGCTAAACCCAGGGTTGTGAGTTCAATCCTGGAGGGGGCCATTTAGGGATTTGGGGGATTTAGTTGGTCCTGCTTTGAGCAGGGGGTTGGACTAGATGACCTCCTGAGGTCCCTTCCAACCCTAATCTATCATTATTGCTAACTGTATAGTCCAATCTGGAGGTGCAAGATCATCAAACAGATGTCACAAAGGATGTGCAGGCTCCCACTGAATCCTTGGCATGATGCCTGGCCCTTCTTATAATCAGTTTTCATGTCTCTCGAAGTGTTTACAACCTTCTTTAAATAGTTGCTCTCCATTCAGGTCTGTTCTTAACAGCGTCTTCGAAGTTAATATTCATACAGCATGAGTTGAGATTCTGCAGCAGGGCATCTGAAGTATTTACATTTACCATCTTTCCTGTGCTTTGAGTTTCAGCTCATTATAGAGACCTTTTTTCAGGAGTCTGTCATCGCCCATTCTGATAACATGAGCTGTCCATCTAAGCGGAGTTTTGATAATCATTGCCTCAATGCTGGTGGTTTTTTGCTCAAGGACCCAATGGAGGAAGTGTGAAACATTAAGACCTACAGAATAAAGCATGTGTAATCTTTTAAGTTGCTTGATACATCTGTGATAAACAATCCATGTTTCACACCCATAAAAATGGATGCTTACTGCTGTGTTGTAGATCAGCAGTTTTGCTGACAGTTGGATGGTATGCTGCTGAGAAGCCTGTGGCACAGTATTCTGAATGTGTGGCTTTCCTTTTATATTCTATTTGATATTTCTTGATCCAGGGAACCATCACTTGAGGTGGTACTGCCATGTAAAATGTATGTAAAATGATTGCTGTTCTTCAGGTTTGTACTTCCAATGGTCATGTTTGACTCAGTGATACTGGTTAATGGGGGGAGTGGTTGAAAGGAGAATTCATTTTTCCCCCACCCCACATCAGACCAATGGTGAACTCAAACTCTTCAGTTGCTTCTGACAAGGAGAAGCTGTAAGTCACTTTCCACTGTGACTAAATAGAGCACAATCTGCAAAAAGCTTCACATAGGAGTTCCACAATGTCGGTCTTTTCAGTAAGCCTTCAGAGACTGAAGAGTTTTCCCACCAGTCCTGTACCTTATGCAGATACCCAACTGAAGGTTGTCAGTTGCATAATTCAGAATGGCTGCAAATAAACTAAAGAGGACCAGTACCAGCACAGCCTTGTTTCACCCCATTAGACCTGGGGGATTGTTTAGAGAGGCCACCATCTGAGGTTACTTGGCCATGTCTTCGTGGAATTGACAGATGTTAAAATGTTGGTGGGACAGCCAAACTTCTCTAGAATTTTCCAGGAGACCATTTATGTTCAGTCCTCCCTCTGATTCTCTACAGTCAAATGGGAAAGAAAGACTGATTTCTTCCCTCCCACCCCCTCAAAAAAAATTGAAGGCATTATTTTAAGTGTTTTTCCCTGCAAAGATTGAACAGGAATCTTTAGAGACAGAACAGCAGCTATGCATGGTGCAATAGACCCATCCCCCAACATGGAGGTGGAATAAGAATTTGCATGATAAGAATGGTTATAATTTTGGAGCAGTAAAGCACAGCTAGCAGTCAATCTCTGATTAAAGAATACAAACATGGGACATGTGCCACCAGAAAATGCTGCAGCTAGTTTGCTCGGGGATGGCAACTCATCATGGCTGGACATCCTGCCCCTGCCTGGAACAGCAGCAATCTTTCAGAAGATGGTTTGATGAGCTATCTACCAGAGTAGCAATGACTCTGGAGAGAGAGAGTCTTTTCCTACCCATCTAAGCTGGGATCCACCAGAGCATTAATATTTTCCAACTCTGCACATCTCAGATCACTAGGCACTTCCAGAGAGATCACTGCCATCAAGGGCAATTCTTGTCTTGGGTGCTGTATCGATGCAGTGAAGCCACAAGGCTTGCAGAACTGAATTCACCCATGCACTTTTCAGGAGTGTGTCACTTCATTTCAATTTCAGTTCAGTAAAAACTAAAAGCAATTGAGTTGACTAGTTACATTTTGTGTACATTTATTCTGGGGTGTGCTCATTTGTAATTTATGCTCATCCAGGATATTGTGGAGTGTTTTTAATGGATTAATTGGTAGAAGGAAAAAAACACCCTCACCCCCAAAAAGGCTCATTGCACTACAGACAGGATAACACGGACAATATACTGTTTGCTCTGCCCTCATATCCCACCTGTTGTGGGAAACTTTACTTTCATTAAAAAAAGAAGTTGCCCTCAATTAATAACAGCACTTATTTAGCAGCTGTTGTTTACCAAAGTCTTGTCAGAGAAGCTGAAATAGAGGAAT